>NC_089598.1:71486726-71741481 GCF_019320115.1 Miscanthus floridulus
GCCATGCATGTCCTGTAGAAAAATTATGAGGTGTAGTTCAAGTGCCTTTAATGGCTAATTTTTGTTATTTTTGCTAGAGAGCAAAATTGGTATAAAACATGCATGTGATAATTTTTGTGCAGTGATTATTTACTATGTAGAACATAGGAAAAATATTACATCTGTTGTTTGACACTTTTCATAGTACAAAGTATTTTCATGATCATAATTATGCCATAGCTTGTCATTTTTGTGTAGGCTAATCCACTTATCCAAATGCCATAAAAATTTAATGGTAGACTACTTAGGGTAGTACTGTGCTATGGTAATTTTCTAAGATTTTATATGCTATAAAAATATAAAAATAGATGTTGCTATTCAAAACTATTATTAATTAGGGTTTAATCAAATGTTGCTTTATGCATGATTAAGAAATTAGTGAAGCTTTGGTGTATCTTTGAAGCATTTAATGAGATGTGTGGACGTAGCATATTGGTAGTAGAAGAGAATGCAGTAGATAACATGTGCTTGTAGTACATGTTCTTGGATAATGTTGACTAGCTTGCATGCAAGCATATTCATTGTGTTCATTTCATCCGATGCACCTTTTGCATAAGCACTTACGCACTAGCATCATAAAGGATCGCAAACCGAGAGCCTAGTCATCATACCCAAGGAGCCTGAGGAGCAGCTTGAGGTGCAGCCACAAGAAGTGACCAAAGCAGACGAGGAGGACGTTGAGGAACTCCTGGATTGTCCCGATCACCGCCTGAGCTCCTTCGAGAGAGGCAAGCCCCGGAGCATTTTCTCCCCGATTTGCGATTATTAATTAATGCTTTACTTTAATTGATGCATTACGTTCAGGAGTTGTTTGCAACCATTGCTGCATTATACCTTGTTTACCTTTGTTATACTATATCCTTGTTACCCTGGTATCCACAGTTGAGTCAATGCTTAGCTAGCTTAGACCGGTAGAAGTCGGGTGATTTCCTATCACCTGCGAGCTATAGGTGGTTACCTAGATCTGCTTGGATAACTATGTAGTCATGGTATAACTAAGTGTTAATTTGAAGCTGAGACCGGACGGAGACTTACAGAGTTCTGGACTATAGTGCTTTCCGTCTGTGTCGATTAAGGACCAACCATTGTTGGGCCTCAGGTCATGTTGAACGCATGCCTTACATTTAGCTGGCCGAATAAAGTACCTTTTGATCGCGAAGCTAGGCAGATGTATTACGGCTACTGTATCAACTACCTTTATCCTGCGATGGGTGATGCTTAGGACCATGGGCATGGTCATTCCTTATATCTCGTCTAATGCTTTTGTTGGAGATGATCATTAGCTGGCACTATATTTGAACTCTGTGTGAGTGTGTGTGGTTTTGAACAAATGGCTTCCGCTACTTCTATTTGAACTCATTTTGTAATAACTATGTTTAAACTCTGATGTACCTGTGATACAAACTTTTTATGTAATATGTGATGGTGACCGCTAAACTTATTATGATCTTGGCTGGTATGTGAGTTGGTTTGAAATCCTTCATGATTTCACGGACTATCGGGTTATATAGGCTTAAGTTTGCTAAATCGTCTGCTCTGGCGGGTGATTTTCTTACTTAATTTCGTATAATTGGTCGGTTCTATTATAGCTGGTATCAGAGCATGGTTTAGTGTGTCACTGTTCACAAGTGTATTTAAAACAAAAAGGCATTTGAAAAATGTGAGTTCCAAACTAAAAAGTGTGCCAGTGGTCATATCCTTTATGCCCAGTTAAGGACTCTAGGTGGCTTAATTAAGTACTGACTTGGGGTTCTTGCATCATATTTCTCTTTCGTCGCTCATATGGCGTGCTATTGTATGAGTGCCACTTGTTTGAGTGTTAGTGGATGGATCATTTGCCTCTACGCCTCGGTAAGTGAGAGTTGTGAAAGCATGATCGGATACACCGCTGATCTAGGGTGAATGCTTATATGATGCTGGAGTAATTACATGTTCTACGCATGTTTTACAAAGGTATCTCATGTGTGGGTATTCCGTCTGTTGAGGCGATGCCATCAATAGGACAATGGTTTGGGTAGTTACTACCGTTGTACATGTATCTAGGGATTCGTGTAGAGCGTGTAGATAAAATTTACTGCTTTTATGCATTCATTGGAAATTGGGCTAAAATGAATCTTCTGCAGGTACATAACAACGTTATCATGTAGAACATATTAGATATGTATTTGAGAGATCGTTTGTATGCCACCAAATTCGTCACTAGAAATTATTTATTTCATAAGTTTGTGAGAACGTATGGCACGTACATACATTATATTACTTGTGCATTTCATTCATGTCATGCATTCCTCCCCTTATAAATTGGTTATCTCATTTTGATAAAAGTTGTATCACCAAAAATATGTTCCCACGGGGTAATAAAAGAAATTTTGCTACAGATGGCCCGCATGAAGCAGACCGCCCATAAGTCCACCGGAGGAAGAGCACCTCGATGTTAGTTGGCCCTGAGGGAGCACCACACCACGGACACCTTCTTGAGTGAGTTTGGCATGCCGACCTTACTTTGGAGAGTGCTCCATGATGTGGGGTACCCAGAGGGTCAAGAGCCGATGTACTCTTAGAATGAGAGCCAGTTAGCAAAGGATGGACTTGCAGTGGTAGAGATCACAGTTCCTGCTCTTGGTGATGCTCCAGAATGGGATGGTTGGCACTTGGAGTTTGAGGGTTGCACTCCTGTTGAGGGTGCAGAGGGAGCAGCTTTCCGTGTCATCAGAGACATCATGAGTAGATTTCCAGTGAGCTTGCAGCAGCTCTAGCTGGCACCTTTCCTGGGGATGATTCTCATGATGCTATTTGGGTTTAGCCTCAGGGAAGTGCTTTGGTCAGAGGTCCAACTGAGGGATAGGCTAGCGACAACCATGCTATGAGTGTTATGTTTGCTGCTATCAGAGTGTATTAGGGTCTTGAGTGTACCTACTGGACTTTGACTGGCTTGCGTAGTCATGATAAGCTCAAGGTAAGAAAGCAAAAGAAGAAGCAGGTGCATGCTATAGCTAGTTTGCAGGAGCAGTTGGTTGATATGAGCTTACAGCGGGACCAGGCAGTAGAGAGAGGTGATAGAGCTATGCAGCGGGTGCATACGTTGACTCAGACCAACAGCAATGCAGACCACATGATTGGATAGTTGGATAGGAAAGGAATGAAGCCTGGAATGAGAGAGACCTTCTACTGTAGAGGGTCGATGAGCTAGAGGAGTACAACGTCAACCTACACGAGGAGTTTCACGCGCTCTACAATGGGGTTGGCCCGTATGCTCCTCCAGACGCCGCTGGCATGGACATCGACAACGACAACGAGGATGAGCCTGTAGTTTCACCTAGGGGCGATGGTGATGTCTCTGACCCCGATGACAGCCCTAAGGAGTAGGCTAGTTGCCTTGCGCTAGTGTTTAGGTCCTGTTGCGATGACCTTTCTTTTGTTGGCATGTAACCTAATGTATCTTGCTTCGAACTTATGAGACTTGGCATGTGATTGGAACTTGGCTAGTAATGTGATATCTGAACGCATAAAAGTCTAGTGTATGTATGCTGGCAATTCGATTGTATGGATGTGCTGTTTGCTTTTGAAGTAATTTAATTAGTGATGTTGTTTTAATTGGGATGCGATTATTGTACCTCTGTTTTATTGTATGAATTTATTCTCTCCAGTAAATTCAGTACGGCATAATTTTTCCTTCACTCACAATTATTATAGCTTCACTCAATCATTACTTGTTGCTAAAATATGCAGATGACAAATACTCACCGTACCACTTATGAGGCCGCTGAGACCGGTGCTAATGGTGCTAGGACTGGTGGTGGTGGTGGAAACCACATCAACAACAATGAGCCCCCCATGAACTGCATTTGCCACCTCCTCCCCCGCTCACCCTAGAGGTGTTCTTCGCACAGTTGCATGGGAGTCAGCGCAACACGAAACAATCCTAGAAGAACATGGAGGATTTTCTACGTACCATCACCAACAATGTTTAGCACGGTAACAATCAGGGTGGTGGCAATGGGGTGAATCAGTACAGTAACTTCAAAGATTTTATGGACACCAGGCTGCCAATATTCAAGGAAGCAATAGAACCACTCGATGCTAAAGAATGGATCAACACTATGGAAGATAAATTCCGTGTGTTGAGGATGACTGAGGTATTGAAAACTAAGTATGCTGCACATCAGTTGTAAGGACCAGCAGGAATGTGGTGGAAGCACCATCGCACCACCTTCCCTCCAAATGCTCAGATTATGTGGAGAGAGTTCGCTGAGGCCTTCCGTGGAGTTTATATTCCACCCGAGCTGACCGAGATGAAGATGGGAGAGTTCTTGGTGTTGAATCAGGGCACCAAAACCGTGACGCAATATTTGCATGCTTTCAACAACTTGTGCCGTTATGCTCCCGACATGGTTGACACCGATGCTAAGAGAATCGCCAGTTTCAAGAGAGGACTCAATCCAAAGATGATGAAACATGTGGATACCAACACCCGCGCTAGATTCAATGACTTTATCAGTGATTGTCTGAAGTAGGAAAAGAACAACAATGCCAGTACCGTAGCTAAGACTCGCAAGAGAGCACTAGAAGGTGGTCCGTCCCAAGCAAGAGCACCTACGGGAGGTCATCCTCCCTATCGTCCATCTACACCTAGCGCTAGGTTCAGGCCACCACAGTAGAGAGGTCAGAATTTCAGGGGACCCTAGAAGCCTTACAAGATGGCAGTGCAGTCCAACAAGGCAGCCACAACTGCGGTATAGGGCAGTTCCAAGGGAGCTATGGGATCAGCTGGTACAGTAAGGGGACCCTGCTATAATTGTGATCAACCCGACCACTTCTCAAGGTTCTGTCCTTATCCACCCAAGAAGAAGCAGCAGACCTATACTGCTCGGGTGCATAGTACGACTGTGGATGAGATTCCTGAGGGAGAGCCCGTAATCGCTGGTAAGTTTCTTGTCAACCAACACCCTGTAGTTGTTCTATTTGATTCTGGATCATCGCATTCTTTTATGAGTCAAGCATTTGCACGGAAACATGAACAACTATGCACAGAATTGGGTTATGGTTACCGTATAAGTTCAGCGGGGGCTGATGTTTTGACCAATCGGATGGTTCGAGGGGTAACCCTTGAATTAGGTAGCAGAAAGTTTTGAGTGAACTTGATAGTTATGCCTAGACTAGTTCTAGATGTCATTATAGGGATGAATTGGATGAAGGATTGGGGAGCAGTTATAGATACAAGAAGTCGGGTACTTACCCTTAAGGATCCCCTGGGTGAGGGTACTTTCCAAATACCATTGCCTCAGAGAACAGACCTTATAAGTGTGACATGTGCTACTGAAGTTATTCCTATTCATCAAATTCTGATAGTGTGTGAGTTTTCGGATGTATTCCTAGATGAGTTACCTAGTCTTCTGCCAGATAGGGATATTGAGTTTGGAATTGAGTTAATCCCCGAAACAGCTCCGATTTCAAGGAGACCCTATTGGATGCCTCCGGATGAATTAGTTGAGCTGAAGAAGCAACTAGAAGAGTTATCGAAAAAGGGGTTTATCCAGCCAAGCAAGTCTGAATGGGGATGTCCCGCCTTGTTTGTGAAGAAGAAGAAAGAGGGCACATTGAGAATGTGCATGGATTATAGGCCACTTAACGCTGTAACCATCAAGAATAAGTATCCCTTGCCTCATATTGATGTTCTGTTTGACCAGTTAGCCAAGGCTAAGGTGTTCTCCAAGATAGATTTGAGATCCGATTATCGTCAGATCAAGATTAGGCCCCAAGATATACCAAAAACCGCATTTTCCACCAGATACGGGTTATATGAGTATCTTGTCATGTCCTTTGGCTTAACAAATGCTCCTGCATACTTTATGTTTTTGATTAATACAATTTTCATGCTAGAATTGGATAAGTTTGTGGTTATGTTCATTGATGACATTCTGGTGTACTCCAAGAACGAGAAGGATCATGAAGAGCATCTAAGAATTGTCTTGACCGGACTTAGAGATCATAAGCTATATGCTAAGTTTAGCAAGTGCGAATTCTGGTTGAAGAAAGTTCCTTTCCTTGGTCACATTCTGTCAGAAAATGGAGTTTCAGTCGATCCAAGTAAGGTGCAAGAGGTTATGGATTGGAAGACACCGACCACAGTTCTTGAGGTTATAAGTTTCTTAGGATGAGTCGGTTACTATCGTCATTTTATACCGGACTTCTCGAAGATTGCCAAGCCAATGACAAGTCTGCTACAAAAAGATCACAAGTTCATGTGGACAGAGGAGTGTGAAGCAGCTTTCCACACTTTACAGAAACTGTTGACCACTGCTCCTGTTCTAGCACAATGGGACATTGAGAAACCATTTGATGTGTTTTGCGACGCATCAAAAACTGGTTTGGGCTGTGTTCTTATGCAAGAAGGAAGAGTCATTGCTAATGCCTCATGTCAATTGAGAAAGCACGAGGTCAACTATCTGACACATGATCTTGAACTTGCTGCAGTTGTGCATGCCATAAAAATTTGGAGACATTATCTACTTGGTAATGTGTGCAATATTTTCACAAATCACAAGAGTCTCAAGTACATCTTTACCCAACCAGAGCTGAACATGAGATAGCGAAGATGGTTAGAATTAATCAAAGATTACAACTTGAATGTGCAGTATCATCCTAGAAAGGCCAATGTAGTGGCAGATGCTTTGAGTAGAAAGTCACATTGCTTGAATGTGCAGCCATTACTTGAAGATGGGTTCAATCTGATGCATCCTGCTATGTTACATAGTATTTAGATTAGTTGCTCTTTGGAGAGTAAGATAATAGAAGGCCAAAAAACAGACAAGGGAATATTTCACATCAAAGAGAAAATAAAAGAAGAGTCGTCTAAGCACTTTAGAGTGGATGAACAGGGCGTGTTGTGGTTTAACGACCGTCTTGTGGTTCCCAAGGATTGAGAGCTTAGGAATAAACTCATGGATGAAGCTCACCTTTCTAAGCTATCTATCCATCCAGGAAGTAGTAAGATGTATCAAGAACTGAGACCTTGTTATTGGTGGACCAAGATGAAGAAAGAAGTTACAGCCTATGTTGCCAGATGTGACACGTGTTGTAGAGTAAAAGCTATTCATATGAAACCTGCCAATTTGTTGCAACCTTTGTCCATACCTAGTTGGAAGTGGGATGATATAAGTATGGATTTTATCTTGGGTTTGCCCACTACTCAAAAGGGACATCATTCGATTTGGGTGATTGTGGATCGTCTTACCAAGACCACTCATTTCTTACTTGTCAAGACAGATTATCGACCACCTCAATATGCCGAGAAGTATATTGCAGAAATTATGAGGTTGCATGGTATACCAAAGACTATAGTATCTGATAGAGGGCCATAGTTCATGGCCCACTTTTGGGAACATTTGCATAAAGGCTTGGGAACTAGTTTGATTCGTAGTAGCGCTTATCATCCTCAGACAGATGGTTAGACGGAATGAGTGAATGCTATTCTAGAGGATATGTTAAGAGCCTGTGTGTTGTCTTCTAGGGGATCATGGGAGTCATGGTTACCTTTAGCTGAGTTTGCTTACAATAACATTTACCAAGAAAGCATCAAGATGGCTCCATTCGAAGCTTTGTATGGCAGAAAATGTAGAACACCACTGAATTGGGTCGAGCCAGGAGAAAGAAGGTATTATGGCATTGACTTTGTAGAAGAGGCCGAGAAGAAAGTTCATATTATTCAACAAAATATGAAGGTGGCCCAATCACGTCAGAAAAGTTATGTAGACAGAAGGAGACCCCTTGTGTTTGAAGTTGGTGACTATGTTTATCTGAAGGTCACTCTAATGAAGAAGAAATGGTTTGGAATCCGAAGAAAGCTTGCCGCTAGATTTGTAGGACCATACAAGATCTTGGAAAAAAGAGGTCTAGTAGCTTATAAGATAGAGTTACTTGAGACAATGAGTACCGTCTTTCCAGTTTTCCATGTATCACAACTCAAGAAGTGTTTGCGTGTTTCGGAGGAAAGAATAGAACCTCAGGGCATCAAACTCAAATCAGATTTGGTGTATCATGAGCAACCGGTCCATGTGTTAGACACTAAAGAACGTGCTACTCAGAATAGTGTGGTGAAAACATACAAGATACAGTGGAATCACCATGATGAGGGAGATGCAACTTGGGAAACGGGAGAATATCTACAAAAAGCTTATGAAGATTTTTATAACAAATGGTTCATAACCCAAATCTCGGGACAAGATTTTTATAAGGGGGAGGGCTGTAACACCTTGGTGTTAAGCGTGCATTACCATTCATCCCATGAGCATAATCATCATCACCTCATGCATAAGCATCATTCATGCATTTCATTTCAAAAGAAATGAAGTATCATTTAATGTGGTGCTTAAGTGATTGAAATTCATTTATGTTTCAAACAATGTGAAATGCCATGCTCATGTTTGGATGCCATGATTTCTTGTTTTGATCACTAGGATAGCTTATAAATATTTAGGATACAATTTGGAGCAAAGTCTATATTTGAATTTTTGCCAAATTTTGCTTTTAAAAATAATTATTCAAAATTAGGTTTTTGAATTAATATTGAGTTTAATTTGGTAATTCAAAATCTAATTAGAATTTGACTTTGGTTATAAAAGCAAAGTTGTAGAGAATAAATTTTTGAGCAACTTTCATTTTTACACCAACTTTTGAAACTGCTTTGAAATGGTTCAAAAATTCATTTGAATGAAAAAGGAATTGAAAATAATTGGAAAAAGAACATTTTTCCTTAAATGGGCCTTGCGCCTCGCCTTCGGCCTAGCTGCGCAAGCCGGCCCGGCCTACTCAGCACCGTGCCCCTGCTCCCGCACACCACGCCCATCGCCGCGCACTCACCCGACCATGCCTAGGCGCGCACACCGTGTGGCCGCCATGCGCCGGCGAGCAAGCCACGCGGCACCGCTGGCCTGCCCTGCGCCCCTCCTGTCGTGCCTTCGTTTGCCCGACTGCGCTGCACTCCTCCTCACTCCCCCACTTCCCTCTTCACTCCGCCAGCAGCAGCACAGTAGCAGTAGCAACCCACGCGCACGCGCTCGCCTCTGCCACTGCGCGCCTCACCGGAACTAGCTCACCCTGCCGTCCCAGCTCGCCGTAGGCCGCTCCATCTTGCTAGCAACATCGCCTCCACCTTTCGCAACCGGTGCTCGAGTCTATTCGCCGTGGTAAGTCTTCTCTGGCTAGAAATTCCTCGCCAGAGTAAGCTCTTCCTCGCTGGAGCTTGGCTCCGTGCGTACAGCCCCTCTCCGCTCCAACTCTCTCCTTCCTTTCACACGCATGAGCACCGCCTTACCGTCGCGAATCTCGTGCGCGCCTCCCCGCGCCCTACCGTGGCCAGAGTCGGCGTACCACCGATGAGCCGTGCCACCGTTCCGCCATGCGCACCATTGAGCTCCATTCTGAGCTCCTCCCGTGCCTTCTCTTGGTGCACTGCATCCGCCTCGTCGCGGGTGAGATGCTGGTGGTGACCACGCCACCGGCTAGCTCACCGTCGGTGAGAGCCAGCCGGTCAGCTCCGCCCCTGTCTCAGTCTGACCGACAGGTGGGGGCCATTGACCTTGGGGGCCCGCTCGTCAGCGCCCTAACTCGGGTCTAGGTGCACAGCACCGGGTGCACCCAGCGTTTTCATCGACTGATTTTCAGAAAGGATTTAAGAAATGATTTCAGATTTCTATTTAAATGCTTTAGGAATTTATAAATTGCTCAAAATGGCTCCAAATTTTTGGAAACAAATTTTGTTGTGTTCCTTGTCACTAGATCTACATGATAAAAATATTGCATGTCATTTTTGGGATACTTTAATGTAGAGCTTTATTTAATTCTTGATATTGCTGGTATCTTATAAAATGTTTAGTAAATCCTATATGCATCAAAAAAATATGATTCCAAGTTTGTTACTCTTATTGTGTAATGTAATTTCTAGGAAAAATATATGCCATGCATGTCCTGTAAAAAAATTATGAGGTGTAGTTCAAGTGCCTTTAATGGCTGATTTTTGTTATTTTTGCTAGAGCAAAATTTGTATAAAACATGCATGTGATAATTTTTGTGCAGTGATTATTTACTATGTAGAACATAGGAAAAATATTACATCTGTTGTTTGACACTTTTCACAGTATAAAGTATTTTTCATGATCATAATTATGCCATAGCTTGTCATTTTTGTGTAGGCTAATCCACTTATTCAAATGCCATAAAAATTTAATGGTAGACTACTTAGGGTAGTACTGTGCTATGGTAATTTTCCAAGATTTTTATATGCTATAAAAATAGATGTTGCTATTCAAAACTATTATTAATTAGGGTTTAATCAAATGTTGCTTTATGCATGATTAAGAAATTAGTAAAGCTTTGGTTTATCTTTGAAACATTTAATGAGATGTGTGGACATAGCATATTGGTAGTAGAAGAGAATGCAGTAGATAACATGTGCTTGTAGTACATGTTCTTGGATGATGTTGACTACCTTGCATGCAAGCATATTCATTATGTTCATTTCATCCGATGCACCTTTTGCATAAGCACTTACGCACCTGTATCATACAGGATCACAAACCGAGAGCCCGATCATCATACCCGAGGAGCCCAAGGAGCAGCTTGAGGTGCAGCCGCAAGAAGTGACCGAAGCAGACGAGTAGGACGTTGAGGAACTCCTGGAGTGCCCTGATCATCGCCCGAGCTCCTTCAAGAGAGGCAAGCCCTAGAGCATTTTCTCCCCGGTTTGCGATTATTAATTAATGCTTTACTTTAATTGATGCATTACATTCAGGAGTTGTTTGCAACCGTTACTGCATTATACCTTGTTTACCTTTGTTATACTATATCCTTATTACCCTGGTATCCGCAGTCGAGTCAATGCTTAGCTGGCTTAGACCGGTAGAAGTCAGGTGATTTCCTATCACCTGCGAGCTATAGGTGGTTACCTGGATCTGCTTGGATAACTATGTAGTCATGGTATAACTAAGTGTTAATTTGAAGCTAAGACCGGACGGAGACTTACAGAGTTCTGGACTATAGTGCTTTCTGTCTGTGTCGATTAAGGACCAACCATTGTTGGGCCTCAGGTCATGTTGAACGCATGCCTTACATTTAGTTGGCTGAATAAAGTACCTTTCGACCACGAAGCTGGGCAGATGTATTACGGCTACTGTATCAACTGCCTTCATCCTACGATGGGTGATGCTTAGGACCATGGGCATGGTCATTCCTTATGTCTCGTCTAATGCTTTTGTTGGAGATGATCATTAGCTGGCACTGTATTTGAACTCTGTGTGAGTGTGTGGTTTTGAACAAATGGCTTCCACTACTTCTATTTGAACTCGTTTTGTAATAACTATGTTTAAACTCTGATGTACCTGTGATGCGAACTTTTTATGTAATATGTGATGGTGACCGCTAAACTTATTACGATCTTGGCTAGTATGTGAGTTGGTTTGAAATCCTTTGTGATTTCATGGACTACCGGGTTATACGGGCTTAAGTTTACTAAATCGTCTGCTCTAGCGAGTGATTTTCTTACTTAATTTCGTATAATTGGTCGGTTCTGTTACAGTGACCATCCATCACTCGACTTCTACCATAAGCCCTATAGCATGGCATACTACATGATTCATGTCATACTTGTAGGACTCATAGGATAGAATATTATGCAAGTGGGTTTCAAGCAACTCCTGCAACTTAATCCATAAACATCATAATAGTAAGTGCTTGAAAAAATAGGGGTTATGCACCAGGGCTTGCCTAGGTAACTTATTAACACTAAGTTAGTTGGCTCCATCTTTAGGATGTGATCCAACCATCTCCATCTTCTAGATGTGGTCACATTACATCGGCTTCTGGTTCAACTCCATAGGCCATCAATCAATCCATCAACCACCAATGCACCTAAATGATATGCATAGATGCAATGCATGCTTCAGTCAAACAAGCATAACAAGACATTTACAAACACTACAAGATAAGCAGCATGTCGTCACAGTGAAGGATAACTAACATTGGAGGTTCGACTCTCATCCTCTTCTAGCGACTTACTTGGGAGTTACTATTATCACACAAGCGAGTAAAACAACTATTTGCATTTTAAATATACAAGTGAAAGCTTATCATAACATTCCAAGCACACTTCTACTTACTAAATACACTTTGCCTATACATCATGTAAGACAAGTAGTATAGACAAATGTATATTAACCCTAATTTAAACACCTAACATATATAAAAGCTTAAATAATTATAACCAAGGATAGAAAGGTAGCGCACCAAACATCTCTTTTGGATATGACATATTTGTGGGTGATACATCTTAACTAAACATAAGTACTCCATAAATTTCATAATTTTAGGATAAGCAAATTATTTACTAGCAGTTAATTAAGATTAAAAAGCAATAAAGGTATGTGACACATGATAAATCAATAACTTAGTAAATAAACATCCATTGGATATGAAATTTTTACCACAGCACAAGCATGCAACAAGTAACCTACCATAAAAATTTCACAATAATTGGATTCATATAACAACAGATATGAATTTAGCATTGTTGACACAAAAATGTGGCGATATGATCAACACAGCAAGTCGGATGATGTGAGTGGAACGAAACTAGAGATTTGTTTGGCTTCAACACAAAACCAACCAATTTTGAAAACCCAATGATGTGCCAGTCAATTTGACCTGCAATTGACAAGGAGAGAAAATCTTATTAGTAATTTAAAGTGGAATATGTCGATGTTGCACCAGATAGTTCCAAATACACGGCTAGATAGCCAATTCAATAAGGCTATCGACTAAATAGTCGATATTTGACGTATCCATGAAATGAAGATATTTCAATCAAGGATTATCGGCTAATATTAGATGATAATCATATGAATCAAAATAATCGATGCTCATGGATCATAGAAGATTTATGATGACTAATTAATCTAAACAAAAACAAGTACAATATACCCAAATACAAAATCAAAAGATCTTTCCTTAAAATTCTAATATATATGATCAAATGGTCGATTGATGCATTGATCGATTAGAGAATTGATAATCAGCAAAGAAGCGATATAAGAAAGCATCATCGGCTAAATGGAACATGATCAATATAAAGCGTCGAGCCGATAAGTTTGATGAAAAGAGTATAACATATGAACAAATCGACTGTCTAATATAAATAAATCTACAAATAGTTTGAATATAATCTATTATCATCAACAGTGAGGTTCAATCAGATCAATGCAACTATGACAATGATAACAAACTAAAGCCAAAGAATCTATGAAACCTTCTATATGTTGATAGATTCATGAAAATATGCTATATGCGTGAGAGTATAGGCAAATCAGCTAAAATAGCCGATGCAGTCATAGCAAACAAATAGAGTACATATCTCAATCATAAACAAGACCACTAATCAATAATTTCTAATCTAAAGTCTTACCAATGAGGTTCAACCGGATCGATGCAGCTATGGTAGTGTCATTAGATTAGATCTCATTAAATAGTGAGTTTATTCAAGATTGAAACATGCCTTTGGATGCATACTATGTTTCATTGGAATAGAGATAAAACAACAGATCTAGCGGAATTAAGCCATCAATTATAAGATTTAAAGCATGACCAGATCAAAGGACGACCAATTAAGACGATATGATGTCGATCTATCTCTATCTCAATCAGGTGATTTGTTGTAATTAATAAAACATTTATTATAACAAGATCGATAACTAGTGAATCAACCAAAAATAGCAAGGAAAATCTTACTAATATTAGCAGATTCGATAACTAGTGATATTGTATTAAACAACAAGTTATTTAACACAAGATCGATAACTTTGATCTATATTATGATTCGTAAGAGATTAATCAGCTGATGCAGCTTTACAAACTATGATACAGATCGATAACTAACTTATATTATGGCTCATAAAAGATCAATCAGCAGATGCAGCTTTACAAGCACAATATAAGTCATGTTGGTACTCACAAGCAAGCTGTAGGTCGATCAGTCGATGCAGCCCTGTTTGCTAAAGAACTCATCGAGATCTATAGTACTTCTACTACTAATGCGATGGCAAAAGCTAAAAAGATTGTATTAATTGATTGTTTATTTTTTATACAATAACTAGGGTTTAATATTTATACCCAAAACCTAAATATGAATCCTACTCAAATACGACTCATCACAATTCTTGGAATAAAAGAAAACTTTCTAACTTAATAATAACTTGGACCCTAATTTTCCTTATTTGTAGAGTCCGACACATCTTCCTGGCTCCACTCAAGCATAACCCATTGACGTCATCTGTAAAATAGCCGATTCTAACATCACATCTAAATCAGTTGATACCAATTCACACATAATTGATTCCTTGATGACACAATCCTAGAAGCTTTGAGTTCCCGTGTTCTTCTTCCCAAATTTTAGTGTAAACACATGGCTCCCAATTTTGTGATAAAAATAATTTTATTCCAAAATTTCTATTTATCTGCTCACCATGTTGCGACTGCTCATTCCAAAACATACACGTGACTCCTGACTTGTCTGGCCAAATTCTATATAATACCCCAATAGTATCATTTTCAACTTGCTCGGCCTGCTTACTTTCCTCTTTTGTCTTGAGCAAGCTTCAACAATCAAAACCGCCACTACCAAAGCCTTAACCCTAGTTGATCTTCTGCTCTACCAAACTATTGTTCAAGCCACCTTTCTACAACCCTTCTCAGATTCAGATCCATTTTGTCTGCAATGGCAACCAGCAATCATGTTCCTAAGGTATGCCTTCAGATTTATGTCTTTTAAGTATTATACTCTGTATTTTCCTTTCTTCTTAAATTCATACCAATTGGTTTCTAGGAAATGAAGAACGAAATTTTGATTCCATCAGCTATTGTTCCTAATACCTAATATCTTGGACCTATGGGCGATCCTAATCCACATAATTTTATCAACCAAGAAACCAACCGAATCCCCTTCAAATAATCTATAATAGATTTATCTTCCTGAAACACCAAAACTCCTTTTAGAAACTGGCCCAAAATGCCTAAAGGATGGAGAGATTAGTTCCACAGGGTATTAGAAAAGAAAGCTAGAGATTGGGAAATTTCTGATTAAACCAATGCTTGACACTCTCACTATCTGAAATGGAGAGAAATGATTCACTTCTGATCTTTGCATCTTATTTTTGGTCCAACACTTTGAATGCTTTCATTTTTTGTCATGGTCCAATGACCATTACTTTGGCTAACCTCTACATGTTAACTGGCCTTAGAATAACAGGATCAATGTAACTTTATGATCTCTTAAGTGCTAGATCCAAGAAATTAGCCAAAATATCAGACTACACAGGATAAGCAAGTTACATTTTGAATCATATTAGGAATGGATCAACAATTGATGATAGAGAACATGTAGCTTTCTTGAATATGTGGCTAGAAAAATTCATCTTTTGTGGGTCATCCTGTGGTCCAACCTATAATCATAAATACTTGGTAAAGCATTTAGCAACCGGTAATGGAATTCCCCTTGGAAAATACCTGCTGGGATCTGCTTATCATCTGATGCACCAAGTAGCTGCCCAATTGCTAAAAAATAAACCAATGGATACCATCAGTGGCCCTTGGTGGTTGATACAATTATGGTACTATTCATAATTTGTCGACTTATGTGTGTGACTGATCTCAGGGCGCACATAAGATTTTACATCCCATTTTATCCTTAAAATTGGGTGTGACATGGTTTAATCTAGCTTCTACTTTTTAGGACAAATGGGAGCTATGTGAATAAGCATGGCCAGAATAAGCTGCTGAAAAACATAGTGTTTTGCTATTGATTTCAGTTTATTTTGGCCATAAGCAGCTTATAAGCTGTACCAACGAGGCCCATTAACATCTCACTGGCCTACAGATGGATCCATTAGTTTTGTCTCTTCTCCATGCTCTCAATTCTGGTCCATCAACTGCACACGTGTGTGTTGAGAAAAACTTCTAAATTCAATGTTGTCCCTTCTCATATTCATGAAAGATTTTCTTAGCAAACTTTTCCCCGTCACAAGTTCCTCCAAAATTACAGAAGTCAAGTAGCAGCTAGTTCAATAATGGATTGGTTTTACCATAGTTTACTACATCCTGCCTTTTGTTGAAAACAAAACAATGCAGTTTGTATCATGTAATACCATGAATTTTATTTTTTAGATACCTGAATAAACATTTGCCTTCGTCCTTGCTCATAATAAGAAATCAGACCATATTATTACAAAAAAGTTCTCACACTCATGCTTAAAGTAGACTCACAAAAATCACAGAAATTCAGTTCGCAAGCCTACACATAATGGGACATCCATAGGAGGAAAAAAGGCCAAAGCCGATGTTTCTAGGGTCTAACAAGTCTTGTAGACACATTCTTTTTTTTCTTCACTTCGCTGCAACTGACCTCAAAACTAAAACCAATGTGTTCCCCTGAATAAGACATGCAAAAATGTTTTCGGACTGCACTTGTCAAAAACACTATCATTATTAGGGAGCCATAAGCACCAACAGAAGTCATCCCTACTTGAAATAACAAGCTTAAATCATTTCTACACAGCTTATACTAATTCCCAAAAAGGTTGCTACAGTATGCAGTGGGGGAATACCGAATGTCATATGAAACGCATGCTAGAGAAATATAGCATATGTACACCTAAAAACAGATGTTGGATAGTCTCAAAATTACTACAGAAGGGCAAAATTTGCTTCCTTTCCAATTTCCAAAATATGTACACCTAAAATGTACGCGATGGCCCTTGGTGGTTGATACAATCATCTGATGCACCAAGTACACGCATAAGATTGTAAGACCCAATCTTAGGAATCTGAGCTTCCCTTCTTCCAACTTTGCTGAAGATTATAAAGAAAAAAAGAAATAACTCGACAGTGTATGAATTATTATGAAGCTGCATCAGCCATAACAATTGTTATTGATGTAGGCCACCTTTTCAAGAAATTTTATAGAGGGTTTGATGCAAATATATTGGCTTGATAGTCTTATGATGAAGATAAAGATAATGAGCTAGTTCTGCCAGTTAAATTCCAGTTTGAATCAGGCTGTTTAGATGAAACAGCTGCTGCAATTTTCAGTTGCATCATCAAACCCTACATGTTGCCTGCCAAATTTCACCATGGTTGTGGCAAAATGGTTACTGGTGCTTTTCTCCTAGATAATCTCCCAACTTATTATAACCCTTCTTTTGTAGCCTGTTAATTTGGCCTTAGTCAACTACCCCCTCGGCTATTCTTTAGGAATACTCTGAAGCCAAGAGAATGTATCAGTGAAATAATGGAAGCTTCCAGAGTCTTTGAATCGGGGTCAGATCTTCCTTCTCTTTGTCTGCATGAATGGACAAGAGCTACCTTCTCTTCAAACCTGTTTGACTTCTAGTGGCAAGAATGACACTCACTTCTTCTGCAACTCAATTCATACTAACTGTTTAGCCCTGGATGACGACTTTGCTTCTGATAGTGAGGTAACTCACCACTTTCCTTTTAGAAGGATTATCAAATTCTCCTGTCAGTTCATCTAACAATTTTTTTGTAGGATACCGAATTTGATCCCCTAAGTGTGGACAGGAAAGGGCATCCCATAGAATATAATCCACCATGTCCAGCCTCAAAAATAGGATCAATTGCACCCACTCTAAAAAAGTTGATGAAAACCCTAGCTGCCCCAGCAATACTCACATATCAGTCCTCAAAACGCAAGTCAACCCAAGGTGTAACTAAAAAAACCACCACTGGGAAGAGACTTTACATAACAAAATCATCAATTGCTCAGGTAAATTAACTTATCTTCCCTCTTAAGATGATATTCAACTTCTAATTCAGATCCTTTCTTGTAGTCATTGACTATTACATCTCAGTCTACTTTAGGCGTCGAACTGCTATCCTAGGCACTTAAATCAGCGTATGCTAATCTCTCATCGGCTAATCCTCCTAAGGAGCCAATTACAATTGAAGCAACTGATGTCCTTGACAGATCCTAGACGATAGAAGATGAGAACCTCTCTACTTCACCACCTGATACTACCAAGGTATCTCCTCAAGCCTTCAATCTTATGTAGTCCTCACTCTTCTTTGATCCTTTTCTTTTATCAGACACCACCTAGGAAAATAGCCCCACAAGAGCAAAGATCTAACAACTCACCAGTTGAAGAGGACCCTGTTGACACTGATACTCAAACTATTGATTCCCTAGCTCGATAAACAATCGATGGTAAGAAATTCATATGCACATTTTATCCTTCTATAGCAATTATAAACTGAAAAGCTTCTTGATGCCTACAGACACTAGTATCGAAAGCCTAGAGCCAATTCAACCGGATGTTGAAAAGGATGTTGACACATCATCAGCTATTCCTTCTCCTCAGCTAGGATCTCTTTCAGAAAAGGTACTATCTTCCTCTCACCATCCATCTCATTGTCAACTCATTTGTTATTTCTAATAAGACTCCTTTTGTTCACATATCAGCACTTTACTCTCCAGCTTTGAGCTATTCTTTCAACTTTGAGGAATATATAGATGAAAGCGAGATAAGATCATCAACCATTTCTTCTCAAGAAATATTATCAGATGAGACCAAAAAGCAGCTAAAAGACATGCTGCCAATGCTTGAGAGGAACATAGCCAATTTGGTCCAGGATGCAGATCCAATAAGAAGAATCTTCTTAGCCATTAAGGATGATCTACCCCCAAATCTTGTTGAAGCCTTAATACCTCTATCCAACATCAAAGATCAAGCTCCCAAGGTGAAAAAGGCTCAAAGAAACCTAACTGACCATGAAGCTTTGATGGCTAAGAAGAACTCTAACAAGTAGGAAGCCAAAGAATTAGCACAATTGATCGATAATCTGAAGAATTCTTCTTTCAAAATTGAGCCAGAACTGACTCAGCTGAGAATTAGGCATGTTGAGCTCAAACAGGAACTAGAAAGTGTGAAAGCCACCATTGACCGTCATGAGTCTAACTTGACTCAGATCCCCAATGCCATTAAACAGAAGAAACAAGAGATGCTGACTAAGGTTAAGGAAGGTTATTATCAGCCGAAGAAGACAAACAACAAATTATAGAAGTTGATGCTATTCGGCTGAAAGCACTAAGAGCAATTCATGATGCTCTTACCTTGTAATTTATGTTCTAGCATCTATAGTATATATTCTGTGTAAACTTGATGATAACTATACTCTTCCTGTTGGTCTACTGTATTTCTTGGTTCAGCTAGAATAGCTGATTTAAATTAGTCGATTCCCGATTCTGATTTTATTCTGACTTAACTGAATCTGAAAATGGCCTTTATTGCAAAAACCCTCTAAATTCATTCTCAGTCATCAACGCCTTGTTCCCCTCATTATTAGCGAAGCGGCACTTTCCCTTCCATTAATTAGGGTTGCTTTCACATGTTCCAAGATATCTACCATCTTGCCTTCATGGCTATAAATACCAGCCAAGGGCCTCGGCCTCAAACACATCTGTATCTAAAACTGTTTCTCATTCTCTCGCATCTTTCTACCTTCAAGAACCCTATAGCGGTTTCTTCTTCTTCCCCTCTCAAGATCCAAACCAAAACCCATGGCTAGCAAAGACAACCGCGACAAGCACACAATGGAGGTGGTCCCAAAGGAGAACATGACGATGAGCCAGTGCCTCCGCCGCATGAGGTAAGATCAAACACCTTCCATTCATGACAATGAATCATCTTCTAACTTGTTTATAGGTTCATTCTAAATGACAGACTCCAACCTCTTCCTCCTAGGGCCGATGGGCCCTCCAATGCTGCACCTACCGCCGCCCTCATGCCAGACTCATCATCTGACTCCTCCGACTCATACACCGACGATGACGCCCGTCGCTTCCTTCGGGAGTGGATGACTACCAAGGACCGTTATTTTGAGGTAACTCAGGAAAACAGTCAGCTTGAGATCCATCTCAAGGCCTCTAGGCCACCCTCCTCACCTAGTTCCAAGGAAACCCTCATTCTTATCTTCACTGCCTATTTCTTAACAATCTTCTTGCCTCTTTGATTGCTAGCCCTGATGGTACAGTTAGAAAACCTCCAACTGGCGGCAAATGTAGCTACAGTGGCTGTCAACACTCGGGGCCCTTTGCTCATCAACTGTCGGCACAACATCCTAGTGTGCACCTAGGAGATTGCCCTCCATGGCGTTCGTCACAGCGTAGCGGTGGCTCTAGCCATGGCGTAAGTCAAGATTGGGCACAACCTCCGCACCATGGAGTCGGCCTTCCCAATTGTCGATGATCCCGACATGCACAAGTAGCTGATTGAGGACTTCGACGACACCATGGTGACCATTGTGGATATCACACCAGCCCAAGATATTGTGAACAAGGTGTTTGATTAATCTGTACTAGGAGCAAATGATGAATGAATAAAGTTTTTGCCTTTTCCTTATGAATTCATCTCTAAAACTGCCATAATATGAATCATGATTGTCCTTGTGTGTGTTTTTGCTCTATAGGCGATACATATCGTATCGGCTTTTACCCCTTCAGTTTAATTTTTTTTTCTTTTTTAACTAAAGGCGATACTCTCATGGTACCGGCTATTTGAGCCGATGACTAAACAAATTGGCTATCAAGTATTAATCCAAACGCTAAGATAATACTTCTCTAGAAATTTTCCATTGATTGCTCTATCAAACTCCTCTTCCCCTTCTAGCACTTCCAAAATATAAGCATTTCTAGGTGCACAACGTTTAATCCGATAAGGACCTTCCTAATTAGGCAACCATTTGCCAAACCTGCTGTCTTTAGACCCAATCGACAATCTTACTTTCCAAACTAACTCTCCCTCACAAAACTATTTGTTCTTGACCTTTTAATGACTTGGAACCCTTAATTTATTGGCCTCAATATTTTCAAGAGCATGTAGCCGATGACAACTTAAGTCCTCCAAATCATCCATCATAAGGGTTTTATAGACTTCAGCTATCAAATCAATTTGCAATGTAACACGTCTTGATCCAGTCTGAATCTCCCATGGAAGAACTGCATTATGCCCATATACTAACTCATAAGGTGATGATTTAATCGATTCATGGCAAGCCATCCTATATGCCAACAATGCTTCATTAAGTGTCAAATACCACTTCCTTGGTTGCTCTTCAATTTTCTTCTAATCAACTTAATCAAAATTTGATTAGATGCCTCTGCCTGGCCATTAGCTTGAGCATAATAAGGAGTAGAATTTAGTAATTTAACTCCCATACTGGCAGCAAAATCTCTGAATTCCTCTAATGTGAACATTGTCCCTTGATCAGTAGTAATGGTTTGAGAAATCCCAAAACGATAAACAATATGCTCCCTGACAAAATCAACCATATTCTTTGAAGTTACTATTTTTTAAAGGAATCTCCTCAACCCACTTGGTAAAATAATTTGTGGTACCAATATAAAGTTGTGCCCTCTACTCGAAGGTGGAAAAATTTGGCCAATTAAATCAATTCCCTAGCCTTGGAATGGCCATGCCTTAATTATTGGGTTCATAGCTGATGCAGGCGATTTCTGCACATTACCAAAATGCTAACAATCCTATCACCCCTTGTAATATTCAAAACAATCTTCTAATCTTGTTGGCCAGAAATATCTAGACCTACAAATAACCCATTTCATTTTATAAGCTGATTGATGAGCTTCGCATATTCCTTCATGTACTTCTCCCATCAATACTCTTGCTTCTTATTGACTTAAACATTTAAGAAAAACTCCATCGACTATTTTGTAATACAATTGATCATCTAACAAAACATACTTAGTTGATTTATATCTCAATTTTCTGGTAACCTTCTGTGATGGATTCTTGAGGTAATCGGCTATTTCAACTCTCCAATCATTAGCCAAGGTCTCACTACTTAAGATTTCTTAGAACACTTGATAGCCTGACGCATTCTGAGCTAACCAATTGGCCTCTTGATTCTATGCTCTTGGAATATGCTAAAGAGAAGTAAGGGGAAACTCCTCAAGTAACTTTCGACATTCATCATGGTATCCCTTCAGAATATCATCTTTACATTCATATAGGCCAATCAACTAATTAATAACTAGCTATGAATCTCCAAATATTTCAATTGACTCAGCCTTTACTTCCTGAAGAAGTTGAAGTCCCTTAAGAATAGCTTCATATTCTACTTGATTATTAGTGGTCATTAGTTTGGTTTGAAAGGCAAACTCAAAACTTGCCCCCTGAAGCGAAATAATAACAATATCAATGCCACCACCTTGCTTGCATGATGATCCATCAAAGAATAATGTCCAAGGCATAGGTTCCACATAGCCGATGCTTGGTTTATGGTGTTGAGCAATAAAATCGGTCATCACTTGCCCTTTGACTGCTTTAGCCGATTCATACCTCAAGTCAAATTCTGATAATGCAAGAATCCACTTTCCCATTCTCCCATTTAACATTGGCATTGTCATCATGTGTTTGATCACATCAGCTTTAGACACAACTGTACACTCAGCCGATAATAAATAATGTCGTAATTTAGTGCAGGAGAAATATGTACTAGAACTGACCAATTTATAAGAGCACAAGTACAACGAGTACCACGACGAGTCTCAATTAACCATCAACATACAACCAAGATCGTACATGATTCAACATACATGTGACATGTTACATAAGGTTCACAAATACAGTTCATTCATCAGAGTATGAATTAAGGTTATTACAAACCAAGTTCAATAAATAGTAGCAAAAGCAAATTAAAGTTTGAAACTAACATCTGCCATCATAGTTCAAATACATAGTGCCAGTTCGTGATCATACTCCCACAAAAGTAAATAAGAAGGATTAATAAGAGATGCCTGCCTAGGGCTCACTCCTCATCCATGGTAGGACAGAAGCAGTTTTTGCAATAGCTGTGATAAACTATACTATCTGCAACAATGGGAATAAAATCCTAAGTACGAGAAGGTACTCATCTAGACTTACCCGTTATAAACCAAAAACAAAGTGACTCCAAGGATTATGCAAGGCTTTATAAGTGGGGGTAGCTTGACAACATTTTGCATAAAAACCGACTAACTTAGTTGTACAATTATAATTCAGTCACCAAGTTAATTATAGCTATTCATCTCTAGATTAGCAACTAACCTATGCCAAACATGTAGTATATCATTTAGTAGCATACAATAGTAACCATAGCTGGTGTAGTAATTCCATGTTCATCCAAACCATCATAATCCATATCACAGTTACTACGATGTTGGTACTAGCCAAGTTTCTCACTATCTGAGAGTGACAGCGATTTGAATCGATTTCCACCAGCTAGGAATTTATTCCTAACACAAACCCAGGTAGACTAGATTAATGGTCACCTTTGGTACAACTTAGGTCCACATTTCATGGGTTCACCTAGCGCTGCATAATTAGGGACAACCAGCTGCTAGGACGTTTAGGCTGGCCTTCCCTTGGGCTCATGTCTAGCTCCCCACACATCCTTACTACCATCCAGAGTGTGCATTCTAATAGAATGAGGCCTGACCTAAGTTGAGCTACTCGGCTTCACGGTCGGAATGAGTTATCCGACCAACTAAGTGATAGGCATGCGGTCAATCTTGTCAGAAGCGCCCAACAATGGGACGGTCCTTAATCAGCATAGACGGAATCACATGAGTCAACCTACACATAGACTCCACCTGGCCTCCATTTACATTATCCCATGGTTCTTTTCCATGATAACAAATATAGCCAACCGTGCTTCGATATCCACCTATATCTCGCAGGTGATAGGAAATCACCCGACTTCTACCGGTCTAAGCATGGCTAAGCATATATTCGATCCTGGACCTACACAGGGTTAAAGGTATATGTAACTAGACAAGGTAGTTCTATGCAGCAAGTGTTTCCAATCAACTCTTATAACCTAATGCATCAAACATAAAGGACTCAAGTAATATTTTGTAAAACATGGGAGACTTAGAATGCTTTGGGGCTCGCCTTTAAGGAAAGAGGTTGGCCGGTGATCTGGGCACTTAGGGAGATCTTTGAGATTTTGATCCTCTTCTCCTAGAGCTATGGCCTAAGGCGTCTCCTACTGATCCTCCTCTTCTTCTTCGTTGAACTCCAACAGAGTTATTTCTTCGGATGATCCTATATGCATGAGCATGAATTAAGATATCATGAATGCATATATTATGACATGTATAATATGATATGATGTAATGAATGCATCCTCATAAGTGTTTTCAATGACTTTGCATCAAGTAATAACAAGGTGCATCTTATGTTACTGAGTAGGTGCTTATCTCTTCTCTAATAACTAAATAAACACTTATGTAAATCATTTTTGGGATGACAAGACAACAACTTGTTTTGACCATAACTGGAGTTATATACATCAAAATAATATGCTTGTGGACATTATGGCAATCTTATGAAATTCCCTACAACTTTATTTTAACCATCTTAATGTGATTCAGTAGTTATCTAGGTGAAACAAATCAATCCTTAAGATCTATCTAGAGAGCAAGCATTCCTAACAACAAACTTCTAACAGCCATAATTCTTAAACCATAAGGCCTATGATTATGAAAATTTAACACATGATAGATCAGTAAGTTATCTACAACTTTGTTATTAACAAGTTTTATAGAAAAGACCATTATCATCATGAAATTATCAACTCAACCGAAACTATACATGCAGCCATCTAGTTGAATTATAAAGCAATAATTAACTAGTTGCATACAACCAATTGCTTTTAAGCCTAACTAAAAACATCAACAGATCACATGCATCACAAGCACCAAAGAAAACATCATGGTTAAACATAACTAACTTATTTATATCCATTTATTAATTTCCTTAAATAATAGGGTGATTTAAAGGATAAATAATTCTAGTGCTTAATAAATTTTGAAAAGCTTACAGTAGCCTACAAATGACCTCCATTGTCTACTGTACAAATTTCATGCCATTTGGATAAGTACAACTACCTCTACAAAAATGACAAGTACATAGGCTTATTTTAGCAAAAGTAGTTTAGCATAGTGAAAAGTGTCAAACAATAGATTTAATATTTTTCTTACATTCCTCCACATATAAGAATATTGTGTAAAAATTTGCATGATCACATGTTATGTATTTTTAGCCCAATTAATTTCACTAGAAACCAACAATTAATTAGGATTAAATATGAAGACCATATTCAAAGTATGACCACTATAAGTTTAGCATTTTTCCTAGCTAGAGCATGTCATCACAAGACCAGCAAAATTAGAATCACAATTTTATCACCTTTCTAGCTCAAGTTATGCATTTAACAAGATAGAAACCATTTAAAAAGCATTTATATAGCTACATTCTATTCTCCTAGAAAAATGCTAGAAACAATGCATCTCATATTTTTATCAAATACTACACTTCAAGATGAACCTAACAAAATTTGGTTCACCAAAATTGGACACTCCTAGCTTGAGATATGAATTTTTGAAACATGCATTCAAATATATGAAATAAATATAGAAAATCAAATATCATACACACTAACAACCGGGGCCCGCGGTCAACGGGGACCCACTCGTCAGTGAGACAAAATAGGGGATGACGCTGACCGGTGAGAACTCATCAACGGCGAGGTCTCCGGCGGTAGCGTCTTCACGACTATGCTCACCCTCACACATCGACTGGTTGGCTTAGTTGGCTTGGTGGCTCGCAGGAGTAGGCTCAATGGCGACCATGGCAGACGACGGAGGTCCATAGCGGTACACCAACCATCTCTGTCTATGGCACACTCAGGCAAGGACTTCTACTCCATCCTGGTGACCTAGCAGAGCTACACGACGTTGGTGAGGGCTCGGTGTGGCGTCGGTGAGCTCAGCCGTGTGCATGGCCATGTGGTGTGCACGGAACACAGCGGTGCTCATGCTGTTTCAGCTAAATAGCGGTTAGCGATGGGTCTCTATCATGCCACTAGCGAGCCGTAGGGTTACTCAACCTAAGGCATGAGAGAAAGGAGGGAGACAGCGAACCAACTCGACGGCGGTGAGTTCGAGTGCCACGATAGCCATGGCGGACGCGGTCGGAGCAGTGACTCATTCCGGCGTCGTCAAGCGGTGGAGTCATCCCAAACTCTGGCCTAAGCTTCTAGATTCTAGCATGGTGCTAGACCAAAGAAAATGAAGCCATGCGGTGTGGCAGAACGGTGGGCCCATGGTGACCCACGAGCGTAGCGACGCTCTGGTGACAACGACGGCTGTGATGAGGCAAAATGCTGCTCTACTTATAGTCAGTAGGTGGTGCTGGTGGCTTGAGGAGGTGGAGGTGATGGCATAGTAACTATGGATGAGATGAATCAGCCAGCAAGGCTATGTCAGTAGTGAGCGGTTGTGGTAGAGCTACGGTAGTGCTACGGTGGTGCTTGGTGCGGCGCTGCGGAGAGGTAGAGCGAGAGAGAGGAGGTGAAAACGGGCAAGGGGAGTGAGCAGCAGGGGTGTGGCATTTATGCACCTGCCCTGGCCTGACCAACGGTGCTAATGTTGGCATGCTGCTACCACATGGTGGCCACAACCTGTGGCCGATGGGCCATGATGCCACGCGCAGGCACGGTTCAGACATAGCCATCATCGACTAACAGTGCAACCTAATGAAGCTATACTTCCTAATCCGCTCATCCATTGCAAAAACTTCCTTAATAATTGTTGTAGAGCAACATGAGATCTCCAACTTTTCTTTAAGAACCATCTTCTAATTCTCACTAGTTAACAAACTACATTGCTCCAAAGTGAGGTACTTTGAAACTGAAAATCATTTCAACATAGAAAATTTTATAAGTCTCAAAGCAACATTTTGTTGATAAATGTGAGCTGTTTTTGAACATGCTATGCACTGAATTAGACCTTGACACAAAAATAAAAGTTGTTACCCTATTCAAGTACTACAACTTTTATTTAGGTCACATAGCCATGCAAACAATCTAAGCTACTATTCAACTTTGGTAAACTAGCATCATGAAAATGGCATTTCAAATGAAACCAACTCTTAGAAGCAAAATTGTCCTAGGTCATGAATACAAACATTATTCTATTTATTATCCTAGATGTGTCTAAGGTGTTTTCATGACCTCACAACCATCTCATACATTGGTCATACATGATTGCCAGCAAAAACATATATATATATATATATCAACATTTCATGTGACAAGGTATAGGAACGCTATGAAATTTCATATGCTCATGTTCATAAATGTTTGGATGATGCTTGTGCTCATGAAATGCAGGTGTCAAATGCAATGCTTAACACTGGCGAGTTATAGCCCCTCTCCCTTATAGGAGTCTTGTTCCGAGATTTGAAAGACCTATCATTCCTCATAAAAGGCGGAATAAACCTCACGTAAATAATCCTCATGTTCCCATGTGGCATCTTGTTCACTGTGGTTATTCCACACCACTTTGTAGAACTTAATCACCTTGCTCCATGTTACTCTTTCCATCTCTTCTAACACTTGGATTGGTTTCTCTTCATACATCAAATCCGATTGGAGCTTAATGTTGGTGGGTGCAATGGCTTCCTTAGGTATACGAAGACATCTTTTCAACTGAGAAATATGGAAGACATCGAATATCACACTCATTTCTAGAGGAAGTTATAACTTGTAAGCAACATTTCCTTTTTGTTCAACAATCTTGTATGGCCCTACATACCTAGGCACAAGCTTTCTTTTTACTCCAAATCTCTACACTCCCTTCATAGGTGACACTTTTAAATATACATAATCTCTCACTTTAAAATTTAGTGGTCTTCTTCTTTTATCAGCATAACTCTTTTGTATTGACTGAGCTATTTTCATATGCTATTGGATAATGCGTACCTACTCTTCAGCTTTGGTGACAAAGTCAATGCCAAAGTATCTTCTTTCGCCGAGCTCAATCCAATTCAAAGGAGTTCTACATTTTTGCCCATACAAGGCTTCAAAAGGAGCCATCTTGATGCTTGCTTGATAACTGTTGTTGTAGGAGAACTCGGCTAAAGGTAGCCATTTCTCCCATGAACCCTTGGAAGATATAACATAAACTCTCAACATATCTTCTAAGATCTGGTTTACTCTCTTGGTCTGTCTAGAAGTTTGTGGATGATATGCTGAACTTCTGATTAGTTTAGTTCCCAAAGCTTGGTGCAAGTGTTCCCAGAAATGAGCTATAAATTGTGGTCCCCGATCTAAGACTATGGTCCTTGGCACTCCATGTAATCTCTCGATTTGAGAAACATATAGTTTGGCGTACTTCCCGGCTAGATATGTGGTGTTAACTGGTACAAAATGTGCTAACTTGGTGAGGCAATCTACAATGACCCATATGGAATCATGACCATGTTGAATCATCAGAAGGCCTATAATAAAGTCCATACTTATTTCCTCCCATTTCTAGCCTGGAATAGGCAATGGCTAAAGAAATCCAGAAGATTTCAAATGAACAACCTTTAGTCTATTGCAATTATCACACCTAGCAACATAGGTGACGATCTCTTTCTTCATTTTGGTCCACAAAAATAGGTTTTCCAATCTTGATACATTTTGCTACTATCCAGATGGATAGACAACTTGGATGAATGAGCTTCATCTAAAATTTGATTTCTAAGCTCATGGTCTTTTGGTACCACAAGTCAGTCCTCAAACCATAGCACACCTCTTTCATCCAACCTAAAATGCTTGGTTTCTTGTTCTTTCATCTTTCTCTTGATGTAAAATACATCTACATCTGTCTTCTATAGTTCTATGATTTTTCTCTCAAGTGAGCAACTAATAGTGATATTGTGAAGATATATTTCAGACTTTTGTGATTAGTATATATGTGACATATATTTCCCAACAAGTAATGTCTCCATATCTTCAACGCATGAACAACTGCTGCAAGCTCTAAATCATGCGTAGGGTAATTGACTTCATGCTTTCTCAACTATTGAGAAGCATATTGCATGAGCACACACCCCAAACCTATACCCGATGCATCATAGAACACATCAAAAGGCTTTTCAATATCGGGTCGTGCTAGAACAGGAGTTGTAGTTAATAGGGTCCTTAGGGTGTGAAAAGTTGCTTCACACTCTGGTGTCCAACTGAACTTTTCATCCTTTTGAAGTAGTCTAGTCATGGGCTTAGCTATCTTGGAGAAATTAGGAATGGAACGACGATAGTAATCTGCTAACCCTAGAAAACTCTGAACTTCATGAACCGAAGTCGAAGCCTTCCAATCCATGATCTCTTGTACTTTAGATGGGTCTATAGAAATTTCATCTTTAGATAAGATGTGACCCAAGAAAGGTACTTTGCTCAACCAAAATTCACACTTGCTAAACATGGCATATAACTTATGTTCCCTCAATTGGGACACAACAATTCTTAGATGCTCTACATGGTCTACCTCATTCTCCAAGTAAATCAAGATATCATCGATAAACACAACCACAAACTTATCAAGTTTGGGTATGAATACCGAATTCATCAAGTACATGAAGTAGACAGGAGCATTCGTTAGTCCAAAAGACATGACCAAATACTCGTACAAGTCGTACCTAGTGGAGAAAACTATTTTAGGTATATCCTCTGGCCTGATCTTAATCTGATGATAGCCTGACCTCAAGTCAATGTTAGAGAATACCTTTGCTTTTGCCAACTGATCGAACAAGATATCGATACAAGGCAAATGATACTTGTTCTTAATGGTCACAACATTAAGTGGCCTATAATCCACACATATTCTCAAAGACTTGTCCTTCTTCTTTACAAAAAAAGTTGGACATCCCATGGAGACAAACTAGGTTGAATGAGACCTTTGTCCAATAGTTCTTGTAACTGAATTTTAAGTTCAGCTAACTCATTTGATGGCATCCTATAGGGTCTTCTTGAGATAGGTGTCATACCTAGCACTAACTCAATCTTAAATTCCACATCCCTATCAGGTGGTAAACCTACCAACTCATCTAGAAATACATCAGGAAACTCATAAACCACTAGAATATCATAAAGGGTAGTGGTTTGGATAGCGCAAGACAAGTTTTGGAGATCAAAACTTTAGGGAAGCGGTACTAGAAAAGCATTACCTCCCTTTGGTTCTCTCAACATAATTGTTCGAGTGGATGTGTCAATGAGAACACCATGGTCACTCATCCAACTCATGCCTAAGATCACATCTGTGGCTAATCTGGGTAATACTATTAGATCCATCATGTACTCCCTCTCTTGTATAGAGATGAGCACATCTCTGACTATTTGGTTTGTAGAGATATTAGCCCTAGCCAAACTTATATTATAACCACCCTTGTTTACCTCAATTACGTTCTGATCATACTTAGATGCAAATGCTTGGCTCATAAATGAATGAGAATCTCCATAATCAAATAAAACAATGGCGGGATGTTTGTTAACAAGAAACATACCAGTTGTGACAACCTCTCCTATAGGAACTTCTTCAACAGCGGTGTAATGCACATATCTAGGATGTGCTTTAGGATTTGCCTATCTCTGATTGCTCTATTTTGATTATTGTTCTTCTCAAGATGGGGGAATTCCTTGGCTTAATGACCCAACTAATTATAGTTGAAGCATGGTTGATTGCTCCTGGGTCCTACTAAGCTTCCTTGCCCTCCATTTCCCTTGGGTAGGGTAATGGTGAATGCCTTAAAAACACCTTCTAAGGTCAGTTGGCATGTGCTTTTAGCAGAGGAGGCCTGAACTTGGGCGCTGATGGTCAAAACTATGGCCTAGCCACCACTGGAGCTCTAGATTGGGAAGACCCTATGGCGCCTGCCTTAGCTGCTCTCTTGCAGCCCTTCGCCACTACATGCAGATTATTTTGGTTCTCTTGAGTCAAGGCATCACTGATGAACTCATTGTATGTGGTGCACCTTGAGTTGGCCATAGTTTTCATTAGCTTAGTGCTAAGGCCTCTCTTAAAGCTTTCAATCTTCTTTTCCTTTGTATCAATGAACCCTAGGGCATAACGGGACAAATTGTTGAATGCATGCATGTACTCCATAAGGGTCTTGGTCCCTTGTGTGAGTTGCATGAACTCAGCTGCTTTCATGCGCATTAGCCATGAGGAATGTGATGTCCCCTAAAGGCTAACTTAAATTGCTCCCATGTGACCTATGAGTTGGCTGGTAGGGAGGATAGGAATGGGTCCACCATATCTCGACTGGTCCTTACAGCTGATGGGACGCATATTCTGCCTTCTGATGCTCCATAACCCTCAATTGATGGAACTTTTGCTCAATTATGTTAAGCCATTCATTCGCCTAAAGTGGTTCTTTGGCCACCTTGAAGGTAGGAGGCTTGGTGTCTAGGAAATCCTTGAAAGAGTTGTATTGATTTGGATTAGACCCCTGTTGTTGCTGACGGGCACGAGCAGTGTTTTGCGCGATGAGGCATAGTGTTTCCTCCATTATTCTCTGACTACCTAAGAACTGTGCGAAGAATTCATTCGTAGATGGTGGTGGTGGTGGTGGTAAGTCACTTTTGTTGCCACCTTGGTTGTTGCCTGCTCTAGCACGAGTGCGAATCATCTTCAAAGTTGCAGCAATAAGTGATTATTGGATGATGTTAGGAGATTGCAGATGAATTGTATAATCATGCCCAACTAAAATTACTAGAGAGAATCTTAAATTCATACAATAAAACATAGGCATCATAATTCATTCTCACAACATGACATCACTAATTTGCTCACTTATCAGGCTCGCAACACGTTAACATGCATGTCATAATCACCAGTAAAATGATACTAGAATTTCATTAAAGTTCAACCCATCGTGAAACAACGTGTAGAGTGCCAATATTACATGGAAGTCAAATCATGAATACCAAACTTCAAGCTACAAGTCCATTATATAATTAACAGAGATACATCTAGCATTCTAACTAGTCACTAGGCTATGCTAATCTTCCACGTGCTCGCTGTCGAGGTCAGAGATAGGATCATCCTCACCCTCTAGCTCTACTTCCTCTTCCTCCCAACTATCATTCTCGATCAACATCTCTGGATCTTCTTCTTCCTCGTTAAGGATCGAGTGTAGTTGGCTGTTTATGAAATGCACCTCATGCTGAAGAGTGACCACCATGTTCTAGGTCTGTGCAAGCTGCTGGTGTAAGTCCCTCTCGACATGGTCCTACTATACACTCAAGGCTTGGGTCCTATCTTGTTCTGCTTCTGCCATAGCTGCATGGTTGTTTGCTAGGATCTGCTAATGTGTAGCTGTGAATGCCTTGGCACGGGTAGCCTCCAGCTGCTCCCACAGTCCTGCTAACATTGCCTGATCATCCGATCTAGCCTCTTGGGCAGCAGCTCTCTACTGATCAACTTGCTCCATTGGGGTGTGGAGATTTCCCAAAGCTACATAAGCTTGATTAGTTTTCCATCGAGTCTCACTTGCTACCTTTTTGTGCTTGCACACACGCTTCTTTAGCTTATGCTGTGTAGCTTTGACTCTCATGAGCTTATCTACGCAAGTGGTATAGGACTCTTGCTAGAAGTCCCTAGTGTCCTGATGAGTATAGAACATCTTCATCATTTCAAACATTGAGCTCATAGCAAGACTAGAACTGTCTGCCCGCTCATCTTGGTCTCGGATCAACGCATTGATGTTACCCTATGCCCATACTGTCGTGGATGTATCCACCCAAGGAAAAGTACTAGTGGCACTACCGATAAGCTCATCCCTGTGCTATTGACAAATCTAACTCAGCACCTCAAAAGCAACTACTTAGGCAGCTTCCCAAGGAGTTCTTCCTTCAGATTCTACCCTCCATTCATGCCAGGTTACAAGCTGGCATGGTTAGCTATACTTCATACCATGGTTGTCCCTCTAGGTATACTTCATTCTAGTAATAGAGGGGCGGTTTGTAATACCCTGCATAATGCAAGACTATCCAAAGTAGGGCAGGAGTACCAAACATCAACAAAAAATCCTCACTTCTAGCCAGTGCTGCCATCTATACCAACAACATGGTGCAACTCTCATGAGACAAAGTCAAAATGGATAGGAGTCACATAACCGAGTAAGACATTTATAAGGGGAGGAACAAGGCAAGTATGAAGTAATGATTTATCATGATGCATGCACGTTCCGTACATCCTCACAATCTTAGGAAAAATTAAAACTTCTAATGACATACATGGTGACATACATACGTTCTCTCATATATAGCATAACTAGTCGGGCTACACATTTTGCTATTAGTGTACCTGCACAAGAATTTCATTTTAGCCCAACCCCACAAGTATATATGCAGAATGTAACTCTAGGCTCTAGGTTGCAAGCTAAATACTTCCATATATATACCCATATATATACTTCTGTATCAAAGCTATCCGAAAGTAAATATGTCCTATATATACATATAATTATGCATACATAGTTGTATCAAAACTAACCCACAACTAAATACCTTCGCATATATATGAGACATATATATATACTTTAGTACCAAAGCTAACTCTCACCATAGATCGCACGCTCGCATCTTGCGATCATGCCACTGTGATGATGATTGGCATCTTACCTTGGGCATAGAGGCTCTGATGCAAGTTGTAGCAGAACTGACCAATTTATAAGAGCACAAGTACAATGGCAGCCCATAAGCGGTCGCTCTATAAAAATAGTTTTGCATAGTGAAAAGTGTCAAACAATAGATTTAATTTTTTTCTTACATTCCTCCACGTATAAGAATACTATGTAAAAATTTGCATGATCATATGTTATGTATTTTTACCCCAATTAATTTCACTAGAACTAATAATTAATTAGGATTAAATATGAAGACCATATTCAAAGTATGACCACTATAAGTTTAGTATTTTTCCTAGCTAGACAATGTCAACACAAGACCAGCAAAATTAGAATCACAATTTTATCACCTTTCTAGCTCAAGTTATGCATTTAATAAGATAGAAACCATTTAAAAAGCATTTATCTATCTACATTTTATTCTCCTAGAAAAATACTAGAAACAGTGCATCTCATATTTTAATCAAATACTACACTTCAAGATGAAACTAACAAAATTTGGTTCACAAAAATTGGACGCTCCTAGCTTGAGATATGAATTTTTGAACCATGCATTCCAATTTATGAAATAAATCCAGAAAATCAAATATCATACACACTAATAGTCGAGGCCCATGGTCAACGGGGACCCACTCGTCAGCGATACCAAAATAGGGGATGGCACTAACGGCGAGGTCTTCGGCAGTAGCGTCTTCACCACTGTACTCTCCTCACCCCCATGCATTGACTGGTAGGCTTAGTTGGCTTGGTGGCTTGTCGGAGCAAGCTCGCTGGCAGCCATGGTGGACGGCGGAGGTCGGTGGCAGTACGCCAGACATCTCTAGCTACGGCACACTCAGGCGAGGATGGCTACTCCATCCTAGTGACCTAGCGAAGCTACACAACGTAGGTGAGGGCTCAGGGTGGTGTCGGCGTGCTTGGCCCCATGCATGGCCATGCGACAACGCACAGAGCACGATGGTGCTCACGCTGTTCTGGCTAAATGGCGGTGAAAGACAGGTCTCCATCATGTCACTAGCGAGTCCTAGGGTTACTCAACCTAAGGCATGAGAGAAAGGAGGGAGACGGTGAACCAACTCGGTGACGGCGAGTTCGAGTGCCACGACGGCCATGGTGGACGCGGGTGGAGCGGCGACTCATTCCGGTGCCGTCAAGTGGTGGCATCATCCCTAACTTTGGCCTAAGCTTCTAGATTCTAGTACAGTGCTGGACCAAAGAAATTGAAGGCATGTAGTGCGACACGAGCATGGAGGCGCTTTGATGACAACAATGGCTGTGGTGGGGCAAAATGCCGCTCTACCTGAGGTTGGTAGGTGGTGCTGGTGGCTCAAGGAGGTGGAGGTGATGGCATAGCAGCTGTGGCCAAGATGAATCGGCCAACAAGGCTATGTCAGTGGTGAGCAGTTGTGGCAGAGCTATTGTGGTGCTGCGGTGGTGCTCAGCGCGGCGCTGTGGAGAGGCAGAGCAAGAGGGAGGAGCTGAAAACAGGCGAGGGGAGTGAGCAGTAGGGGCATAGTGTTTATGCTCCCATGCTGGCCTGACTGGCTAGGTCAATGCTGGCATGCTGCTGCCACACGATGGCCATGGCCTGTGGCTGGTCGGCCATGACGCCACGTGCGAGCGTGGTTCAGACGTCGCCATCATCGACTGATAGTGCAACTTAACGATGCTATACTAATCAGTTCGTCCATTGCAAAAACTTCCTTAATAACTATTGTAGAGCTATGTGAGATCTCCAACTTTGCTTTAAGAACCATCATCTAATTCTCACTAGTTAACAAACTACATTGCTCCAAAGTGAGGTACTTTAAAACTGAAAATTGTTTCAACACAGAAAATTTTGCAAGTCTCAAAATAGCATTTTGTTGATACTTGTGAGCTGTTTTTGAACATGCTATGCACTGAATTAGGGCTTGACCCAAAAATAAAAGTATTTACCCTAGTCAAGTACTACAACTTTTATATAGGTCACACAACCATGCAAACACACTAAGGTACTATTCAACTTTGGTCAAACTAGCATCATGAAAATGGCATTTCAAATGAAACCAACACTTAGAAGCAAAAATTGGCCTAGGTCATGAATACAAACATTATTTTATTTATCATCCTAGATGTGTCTAAGGTGTTTTCATTACCTCACAACCATCTCATACATTGGTCATACATGATTGCAAGCATATATATATATCAACATTTCATGTGACAAGGTATAGGGACGATATGAAATTTCATATGCTCATGTTCATGAATGCTTGGATGATGCTTGTGCTCATGAAATCCAGGTGTCAAATGCAATGCTTAACACTAGGGTGTTACAAAATATAAGCATAAGCACAACTTTTCAACAGGAGAATATCTTGTTTCTAGATCCAAAAGTCTTCTACTTAAATAGAAAACAACTTGTTCCTTTCCTTCAAACTCTTGCATCAAGGCCGATCCAATCATTTGGCTATCGGCCAACATGTACAACTTAAAAGGCTTACCTTGTAGGGGAGGAACTAGCACAAGTGGAGATTTCATATACTCTTTTATCTCTTCAAACACTTTTTGTTGTACATTACCCCATTTAAATTCTTGATCATTTTTCAACTTCAACAAAGGAGAAAACGATAGAATCCTTTCTGACATATTTGAAATAAACCTTCTGATAAAATTAATCCTACCAAGCAGAGATTGTAATTCTATTTTATTAGTTGGTGGTACTACCTCATCAATTGCTGTCATACTTTTCTGACCAATCTCAATTCCTCTCTCATGGACCATAAAACAAAAAAATTGTCCAGCTGACACTCTAAAGGCACACTTATTAGGATTCATCTTTCAACCATGTTTTCTTGTGCACTGCAAAGTCTCTTATAGATCAACCAGATGTTCTTTGTACCATTTGGATTTCACCCCCACATCATCAATATAAATTTCAACAATCCTACCGATTAACTTATGAAAAGTATAATTCATTGCCCTCTAATGAGTTGCACCAGCATTCTTCAACCCAGAAATCATCACAACCCATTCAAATAAGCCAATTACACTGGGGCACCTAAAGGTTGTCTTTGTTATGTCTTCTTCAGCCATAAAAAATTGATTATAACCTACATTATCATCCATAAAACTAATTACCTTGTGCCCAGCTGCTGCATCTACCAACATATCGGCTATTGGCAGCGGATAACCATCCATCATGTAGCCTTGTTCAAATCTCTGAAATCAATATAGACTCTCAACTTCCTATTTTTCTTATACACAAGAACTACACTCGATACCCACTCTGCATATTGGCAAGGTCGGATAAATTTTGTTTCTAGTAGTCTTTCAGTCTCCTTAATATTATCAAGAACATTTGGATTAAATCTCCTTGGAGCTTGTTTAAATGGTCGATATCTAGGTTTGATCGACAACCAATGTTCAACAATTGATCGATCTAAGCCAGGCATTTCATAATATTCCCAAGCAAAATAATCTTTAAATTCCTTTAATAAATCTATCAATTTTTGTTTATACTCAGGATCCAATCTAGCACTTACATACGTTGGCCTAGGCCTATCTCCAAGACCAATATCTATTTCTTCTAACTCATCAGCCGACGTAAAGCCATATCCTAGTTTACCATCTATACCATCTATTGGATTATCCATTAAAACAAACTTTCAGAGCTGACTGCTCGGATCGATTGTTGGCCTTCATCATTGATTCTAATGAAGCCTCCTTCCCAATGCTTGCCATAAAAACACTCAAAATCTTCTAGTTCCCAATATATTGGATCAGTTGTTGCTATACTCATAGAATCATCAGCATGAACTAGCTCAACATTGTCTCCATGCCACTGAATCAAGCATTGATGCAAAGTCGATGGTACACAACAATTGACATGAATCTAATCATGACCAAGGAGTAAAATATATGAACCCTTTCCATCAATGACAAAGAATGTAGTGAGCAAAGTCTTGCTTCCAATTGTTAATTCAACATTTATTACCCCCTAGTCTTGTACGCATTATCCTCAAAATCCTTAAGCATCATGTCAGTCTCAATCAGATCTTTTGGTCCTTTACCAAGCTTGTGAAAAAGTAGTATAAGGCATTAGATTAACAGAGGCACCTCCATCAACCAACATTTTACTCATCGTCTTCCCATCGACAAAACCTTTCACATATAAACCCTTCAAATGCCGATGCTTAACTGGTTTATCAAAGATAGCTTGTTGTATCAATGTCAACTAGGCTGCCATCTCTTCATACTCTGATTCATCAAAATCCAAATAGACTTCTTAATCTGCTAGAGCTTTAAATTTAGATGGCAAAAGAAAAGCCATTTGAATATTAGCCGATGGTTGACCCTTATCGGCTGTTTGTTTAGCACGCCATACTTGCAGTTTACTAGATTTCTGAGCCTCTTCTAATTCTCTGCTCATATACATTATACTCTTCTGACTTCTTATTAAACCTTCTAGACACCACTATCCTTCCTACCAAACATACTCTTCATCATCTTCTTCTTCATAATCGGCCTAGTTCTGATCAACAACTCGCTTTCCAAGCCGATCATGAATGCTTCTATTTTTAAGCATCGATCCACATCATTATGTTGATTTTAAATTCGATCATGGATAGACTTGCGGTTGACTTGAGATTGCCTAAACTTCTAATATTGTTCACTACATTCTGGGCAATTATTTCTAGTAGGTAATCTCAAACCCTTATTCCAACAATGTATGAAGAAGAGGCAATTCCAATGTGACTCAGCTTGTTCTCTTTCATATCTCTCTTCTTATTGACGTTGATATTCCTTCTCTTCTAACCAGCGCTGATAATCTTTCTCTTTCTGTTGTTGCCACTTATTCAGTAGAATTCAAGATGTAACACATGGTCTCATCGCACCATCTCTCAATGTTTCTACCTACTCATATTGGCTCTTTTATTGGTCACGATGCCTTTTAATTTTTCTATATTCATCAGCCGATATTTGCATCTTGAGGTCAACTGTTCTAGTTTCTCTTGCCCTAGCTAATGTCAAAACTTTAGTTTTCCCTTTGAACAACTTAGCATCAACCATGTTCTGATTCTTTGGGAAAGGATTATCATCAACTTTCATTTTCTAAGCTGGATCAAATTTAAGCTTCCCTTGTTGAATAGCCCTCTAAATAAGCTGCCAAAAAATCCTGCAATCATTAGTAGTATGAGAAGTAGTGTTATGGTACATATAGAACTTCTTATTCTTCAATTGATTGAGAGGTAATATGACATGGTTGGTAGGCAATTTAATCTGTCCCTTCTCAAGCAAGAAATCAAAAAGTTTGTCTGCTTTTGTAACATCAAAATCATAACTTTCTCCAACTTTTCCCCAAGGATTTGGAACCATTACTATCTTTTACCCTAATTCCATTTAGTTGTGGCAATTTCCTCTTCTTCTTCATCATCATCGACTAAATATGGATTATAAGCTTCAGCGATTACAACATTCTTCTGGAATCGGGTATCTCTACGCATATTCTAGAACTAGCTATTAAGTGCTACCACCCATTGACCCAATTGACCTAAATTGTCAAATTCTTTCCCAAGCAACTTTTCTCTCCATGTTGGCAACATTCCTTGAATGGCCAACGCAGCTAGCTGATCATCAGTCAAAATCAACGAAAAGCATAAGTTTCTTGTTTCTCGGAACCTCTGAAGGAACTCAGCACCCGATTCATTAGATCTTTGCTTTATAATTGTCAAATCTATGATCTTTCTTTCTCATGTCCCAGTGTAGAAATATGTATGAAATTTCTTTTCAAGATCACTTCAATTGACAATAGAATTAACCGCTAGTGATGAAAACCAAGTAAAAGTTGGTCCTGACGGGGACAAAGAGAAGAAACAAACTTGATGCGCTTCTTCAACAGAGGCTTCACCCAACTTAGTAAGATATCGACTGACATGTTGTACTATACTTGTGCTATCTTGACCAGTGAACTTAGCAAATTCTAGAAGCCTGTAGTTCGTAGGAAGGGCCGCCAAATCATACCACTCTGGATATGGATGTTTGTACAAAAAGGTCTGCCCTTTTGGTTTTAAACCAAACTAATTTTTCATCATTTCGATTACTTTGAGCAATAATTCATCAGCATTTGAGTTTGGATTTCTCGACAATTGCTGACCCATCTGTAGATTGAAATTCTAGGTACCTTGATATCCTAGATTTGGAATCATATTGAGGGTATTATAATCTGAACCATAATGATATCCTTGTGGAATATCTATCTGTCGGGCCCCTTACTGATTTACTATTTGAAATCTCTAATTGAAAACATTAGGATTTGTATCTCTATAAATCCTTTGAACCGATGGTGCTATTTTTTGAGTCGACGGTGGTATTTGGCCTGATGTACCAAAATTAACCATCTAATTCAGAACTTGCCCTATCGGCTGTTGCAGATGCTGCACTAATGATTCAGGATTATATTGCATTTGATTAGTAGTAGCACCCTGAATTTGCTCAGATGAATTCTAAATTGCTAGGGCATCATCACTCTTAGCTAGTGCTGCTTCTTGATGGTTAGTACCGGCTTGGTTAGTCCCCTAAGTCGACGGATGTGGAATATTATAATAAGCCGGTCCAACCTGATCAAGTGGAAATCCATAAAACATTGCCTTCATGGTATTATGAAATGTATTCAAGAAAGTTGTATTATGATTCAGCATTGCATCATAAACAGATTTGTTCACAGCTTCTACAAAGAAACGCCTATCATCATCTTCGTCTGTATCTGACTGTCCATGCATCAAAACTCTTGGTAGTGAATATTTCTAAACAACTTTATTTTCACATGTTTTGGTGTATGACAACAAACACTTGCTCTAAAACTCCTCTATTGTAACACCCTAAAATTTGAATTTCTAGAAATGGACCTAAAAAGATTTAATTTGTAATTTTTGTGCTCATGAAATATAGGAAAATAAAATTTTTCATTAAATTAAAATTCATCATAAGATAGCAACATGTTTGAGCATACATGCCATTGCATTTGATTTATTTCATTGAGTGGTTTTGATTGAAAATTCAAAATGGTTAAAATTGCTTTTGCAAATGAAATTAAAAATGGCTTTGAAATTAAAGAAAAGAAATTAGAAAATGAAAGAATTTAAAAAGTTATTCTCGGAAAACTTACCCAAAATTTGTTCATTTATGTTTGAATTAAAAAGTGTATTTTAAATCATATTTATACTCAATTCGGTTCATATTTGAATTTGTTTTGAATTAAGAAAAGAAAAAGGATTTGGAAAAAAATAATAAAAGGAAGAAAAACCTCCTCTCCCTCATTTTGGCCCAAAGGTCAGTCTCCTCTGGCCTGCTCCGTTGCCTTCCCCATGGCCTAGCCACTTCTCCCTCCTCTTCCCGGCTTTGGCCTGCTCGATGGCCTAGCGCGCTCCTCCCTTCCCTTCTCCCCACAACAGCCCACTCCGCTCCCTTCCCTTCCTCCTTCTCCCGTGCATGCCTGCTCATCACGCGGCCTAGCTCGACGCCCGGCCTATTTCGGCCTGCCCCACAGTGCCTACGACTGCACGCCACTCTCTCCCTTCCCTCGCTACAATGCTGGCCCCACTCGTCAGCCACCACCTTCCTTTCTTCCCCCCACATCCCTTTCCTTTCTCGCTCCCGGTGATGGCGCACCACCTATGACAAGCCACCGCGCCCACACCAAGCATGGTAGGAGACTGAATCCGCCCACCTCCTGCTCCCCTTCCTTCCACCATAGCACCGCTGGCCTATAAAGCCTCGTACCGAGCGCCTCCCTCTCTCTTTTCCCGGCCGTGCTCAAGCACTCGCCACCACCACCACAATTCACCGTATGCGTGCCTCAATCGCCGTCGTCGACGCCACCCGGAGCTCCATCGTATTCCCTCACGCCCATAGGTACCGTCATTTCTCGGTTTTGGTCACAAATTATTCTATTTTCTCCTCACCCGCGTGCCACTTCTCTCTCTAGCCACCGCTATCATCGACCCATCCCCTCAAGGCCTTCCCGGACGCCGTGCTCCCCTCCTAATGACTCACGGTAAGCTCCCGAACCTCCTTGTCCCCTTCTTGTCTCGGTTAGTGCCCTAGAGCGCCATATTGGCAAGCTCCCAAGCCATCGGCCAGGGCGCCGCTGTGGGATCGCTACTCCAATGTGTTCTCCACCGTAGTTTTGCACTCCCTTGAGTTCACAAGGTCCTGCACTTCATGTCTGTGGGTTTGGGTTGGTCTAGGATGGCCGAAATCATCCTCTCGATGTGCGCCGCCATGCTTGCCTCACCGCCGGCAATGGAGGGCTCGCCGGAGATGCCGTGCTGCCACTGGAAGGTCTCTCGTGCGTCCCACGCTGTCGGATTTGTCTAGATGGCTGAGATCTTAACGTATCAGTTCGAGGAATAATCAGTCCACCATGGACCCATAGACCCGGCCCATGGTGCCGTGTCAGCGCATCCACCGCACATGTGGCGCACCGCGCTAACCAGTGGCTACCGCGTGGTGCCCGATCAGCAGCCGCAATCAGCCCTTGGTCAAGCTACGCATGTTTTGCAGTTTAGCCCCTAAGATTTCAAGTAATTAACCTGCACTCCAGATCAGTTCAAAATAAATACAAATTAGTCCTATTTTTATTTCTTTTAGGACCTTGTAGTTTCTAGAAATAGTACGTGCAGTCCAGTAGCCCTGTAAATTCATATTTTTAATTGTTTTAATTCAAAAATAAGTTCAGTTTATTTATAGAAATGCCATTGAACCTTATTTCATGCGTAACTTTTACATTTTAAGTCTGATTTGACTCATTTGAACCATATTTATGTTTTCTATGTGTTTATACTACTGTTAGGCATGTTTTTAATATTTAAAATTCATGGGTAGATTTAATCTATTATTTAACAAAAGGAAAACTTGTTTAAATCATAACTTATTCATTTTAACTCCGAATTAGTCCATTCAAGTTGCGTTGGTTTCATAACAACGTGACCTACGCATTAGTACTAATGTTTTCTATCTCTGGAATTTCATGGTTTAAATCCCAACTTAAATAATAATTTTGTCACAAGATTTATAAATAAAATGTAATAAATTCCACTTTGATTTTTAAAACCAAATATAAGTTTGACTTAATTCAACTTAAGTATTTTCTCTGAAATATCATATACATGCTTTTATATAATAAAATCAATAAAGCTTATGGTTTTCCGTTTTATAAACAAAATCTTTTGGTAAATGTATCTTTTCAACCATAGCTTCGATTAGCGTGCTTCCCGCGTCTGTGTGTCGTAGCAATACGTAGATCTGTTTCAAATCCTTTTTCCATTAGTTGGTGTATTATTCTAATGTGGCTATGTATGTATGTTATGCATGTCTATTTGGATGCTTTATGGTGTTCTATGATCAAGTCCAGTCGGTAAGCTATACGTGGTGAGTCCAAAAGCAGTTCTTGGAAGATTTGGACCAGAAGAAGATCTGATCTGAGTTTAAGGCAAGTATAGCATTGGACCATCCTTGATACCTATTCATCTTTAATCATTTAATTCATGTTGCATGTGTCTACCTTGGCAACTATAGTAATTTCCCTAGCTAATTGATATCCTGGATTCCTTGATACCTTTGGGTTATTGCATTGGGTAGTTTTTGCTAGTGCTTAACAAAAACCATGATCTTGTAACTTGACTAATGGTATATGCAATAAACATTAAAACATAACTTTTTAGCAACATGGAAATAGGAGGCTGGAGTGTTTTGCTACTTTCTAAATGCTCTAGATTCCTCTTTCTAAGGACTTATCTGTAAGTGATCATCCAAAACATACAATACAGTTGTGAGGGCTATATGGCTCTAGCTTTAGCTCAGTATGAGGACCTTTTCTAGCTTATTAGTGGTTAACTTTATGGTGCAAGAGGGGCTCCGACAGGTATGTTCTTGGCCTACCAAGAGGGTGCACTTTGTTAGTCACTCCTTGGAGGGGGGTTCATGCTTATTGATGGGGAAACCTTAGTGGCCCTAACTTGTTAGATGAACCTTTGAAAGGCTTCATAGTGAACCCTGCTGACCCTCCTTGGTAGTGGGTCAAGAGGCTGATCACCTTGGGCGAAAGGGTAAATCACGACTCAAAGTGAAAGTGTACAACCTCTGCAGAGTGTAAAACTGTTATAACAGCCATGCTCACGGACACGAGCGGCCTTAGAACCCTTATGGAATAGAAATGATCACTAATGGTTAATTGTTTATGCTATTCATTATTCATGTTTACCTGATCATGTGTTTATTATGGGTTTATGATAAATTAGTTGCTGCACAATTGCTTAAAAAGATAACCTATTAAAAGCTAATCGCAGTAAACTAGTGTCAACCTTTTGAGCCTCATGAACCCCATGTTATATTGCTGAGTATGATATGTACTTACGCTTGCTTTACTTTTCTTTACTTTGGATAAAAATCCCGGATGGGTACCAGATTGCTAGTCTGGAGGAGTTAGGCTTATAGTCAACCAGGCAGTTGTCCCTATGGAGTTGGAGTACTCGCCTGAAGATCGGACTCATCTTTTTGCTATCTATACTCTAAGGTTATATTCCTTATACTAATACATTATGTAATAAGTATTGTCTTTTGATATTACCCTTATTTATGGCTATATGTGAGATTTGACTTCCAGGGCTCACATATAGTGTGTATTTGGTTTTGTCTTTAAAACCGGGTACTACAAAGTGGTATCAAAGCCTATGTTGACTGTAGGACACAAGCCTAGTTAGTAATAGTCGTTTTAGCATCTTTTACATCACTTGTTTCATGTTTCTACCTCAGTCTTGTTATTTGCTAAAACTTTATGCTTCTTTCATTTTACTCTATTATAAATCAATTGCCTCTAATTCTAATGTTATCTTGGTCCATTCCTGTAGATGGTTTGTAGGACCGCCCACATGAGCGTGGGAGGAGCTTTCCCCCATAGGCAGCTTGCACTACGTGAAGAGATCAACATCATGCTTGTGAACAATGATGGAACGATGCACATCTAGGAAGTGCATGCCGAGGCGGTGCATCTTGATGAGGAAGTTTTAGAAGACCTAGTGGAGGCCTCAGAAGAACCAGAAGAGGATCTATAAGAACTAGAAGAAAATCAGTCCATGCAAGGATCCAATGCGCCACCATCACCGGTGCTGCTTGCAGTTGTTCCACCCCTAGTCATTCCACCACAAGATGTGCCACCCCAAGTTGTCCAGGAGAAGATGTTCGATCCTTCTCATGTTGGGTGGAAGAAGAGGACCTGCTTTAGGAATGTGGGTGATGACTACTACCACCACCAGCTCCTAGAACAGTTGTGTCGCATCTATCCCAAAAGTTAGATGAAGACATACTACCGCTACACTGAGCATGTGCATCCTCAGGTTGGATCCGAATGGGAGATAGAGTTGTCTGTCACCTTCTTCGACCCGATCGTGGGAGGTTAGAAAATCGATGCTACTTTCACCTCAGTTGCAAGGCATAAATCTTTGGGATATGCTTTGGTAGATGTGGATCAATAGGCTTACCTAGAGTACAAAGGCCGTGACCCGGATCCTCTGTGTGTGAATGACTCGTTTGTGGAATTGAAGGAGAAGAATAAGACTCTCAAGCGCTTCTGCACCCAATGTGATGATCTCGTAGAGGAACTTAGCAAGCCTAGAATTTTTGACAAGATCCATGATCCCCGCAAGAAGTGAAGAACCAAGATGTTATCCAAGCTTATAAGAGTTTAGGAGTCCCTCTGGTGTAATAAAGACGCTAGTAGCGCAAGTCATGTTGAGTCGAGTCAAGTTTGTGTGCCGTGTGAACTTTAATGCTTAGTTGATTGTGCTTATGGTTATGTGTGATTTGGAATTTTGTAATGAGTGCTGAGATTATGTGGGTATGTCCATTGATCTCCTAGTTAAAGATTTTAAAGTTTAAGGATATTGAATATTATAGTGGGGTTGCTTTATTCTGTCTCTGCTGTTCTGATTTATGGAGCAGTCTGTGCTCTTTATCATATATCTCAAAATCCGTACATCCAAAAATTGTGAAAATTATATGGAGATAACTAGACTACTGTATCTTTCAAATCCCACTAGAATCACGTTATTATCAGTTATGGTTTCGGAGATATAACTGTTGCAAGTTGAGGTTGCTGCGCTGTCTGGAATCTAGAACAGTTTGGTTGGTGCTCTGTTTTTTATTAAATTAGTGACAGAATCTGAAAACATGTTCTGCACGAAAGTTGTAGGGAATATCTTAAGCTTTCCAACCATGTAAATAACGTCTCAAAATGATGTATGTGGCTTGAGATATGGCTGTTTTACTGAACTGCAGCAGTTGGAACTCGCTCCGGAATTTCAGATTGCATTCTTTATCTTTTATAAGTGATATATTATTGGACGTCTGTAAAATTTTAACATTTGTTTTGGAAAACAGATGGCCGCTAGAGGAGGAGGCAGAGGCATAGGTAGGGGTCGAGGTGTTCCCCCTAATCCACCACCTCCGCCGCCGCTGATGACTATGGAGCAACTCATGGCAATGCAGGCACAATTGATGCAGACTATGATGCAACATATCCAGAATTAGCCTGTAGGAGGACTGCTGCCTGTCCAAGTTAGGGACAAGCGCGGGGAGTTTATGAAGGGACGCCCTCCGATATTCACTCACGATGCTAATCCTTTGGAAGCAGATGACTGGCTACGCACTGTGGAGAAACAACTGAACATGGTGCAATGTAATGATCTAGAGAAAGCGCTCTATGCTTCTCGCCAGCTTAGGGAGCCGCTCAAGATTGGTGGGAGTCATACCCTGCTATCACCTAGCAGAAATTCAGGAATGAGTTCAGGGGATATCACATTCCAGAAGGACTAATAGAGCTCAACCAAGAGGAGTTTCGGGCTCTCAAGCAGGGATCCATGACTGTGAGCGAGTATCGTGACAAGTTTGCTCAGTTATCACATTATGCTCCTAATGAGGTGGCAATGGTTATGAGGATTTTCTAGAGGATTTCTAGACTTGTGATCAACCAGTCAACCGTCCCTGTGGCTATGGAGGCGCCACGAAGTTATCTTTCATTATTCTGTTGCTAGACTTTGATGTCCTTATGTAATGGAGTAAATATTCATGATGTAATAAAGCACTGTGCTTGGTATTCTCCTTTAATTTGTCTCTATATGTGTGTAATTGATTCCTGGGCACACATATGGTTTTATATCCAATTTTGTCTTTAAAATTGGGTATGACATCTATAGCCTTACCAATGACATCTTTATCCTCATCAGGTAAGTCTTCATAAGGTACCATAAGAATGTCCTTGTTGTTGTGAACCGCCATGATGATTGTGGTCCCAACAGGCATGCCAAAAAGTGTGTCAACATAAAAATGTGGCGATGTGATCAACACACAGCAAGCCAGATGATCTGAGTGGAACGAGACCAGAGATCTGTTTGGCTTCAACACAGAACCAGCCGATTCTGAAAACCCAACAACGTGCCAGTCAATTTGACTTGCAATCGATAAGGAGAGAAAATCTTATCAGTAATTTAAAGTGCAACATATCAGTGTTGCACTAGACAGTTCCAAATGTATGGCTAGATAGTCGATTCAATAAGGCTATCAACTAAATAGTTGATATCCGATGTATCCATGAAATGAATATCTTTAAATCAAGGATTATCGGCTAATATTAGATGATAATGATATGAATCAAAATAACCGATGCTCATGGATCATAGCAGATTTATGATGACTAATTAATCTAGACAAAACATGTACAATACACCCAAATACAAAATTAGAAGATCTTTCCTTAAAATTCTAATATATATGACCAAATGGTCGATTGATGTCATTGATCGATTAGAGAATTGATAATCACCAAAGAAGCGATATAAGAAAACATCATCGGCTAAATAGAACATGATCAATATAAAGTGTTGAGCCGATAAGTTTAATGAAAAGAGTATAACATGCAAACAAATCGACTGTCTAATATAAATGAATCTATAAACAGTTTGAATCTAATCTATTATCATCAACAGTGAGGTTCGATCGGATCGATGCAGCTATGATAATGATAACAAACTAAAGCCAAAGAATCTATGAAACCATCTATATGTTGACAGATTTATGAAAACATGCTATATGCGTGAGAGTATAGGCAAATCGGCTTTAATAGCCGATGTAGTCATAGAAAACAAACAGAGTACATATCTCAATCATGAACAAGACCACTAATCAATAATTTCAAATCTAAAGTCTTACTAGAGAGGTTCAATCAGATCGATGCAGCTATGGTAGTGTAATTAGATTAGATCTCATTAACTAGTGATTTTATTCAAGATTGAAATATGTCTTTGGATGCATACTATGTTTGATTGGAATAGAGATAAAACAACTGATCTAGCGGAATTAAGCCATCAATTATAAGATTTCAAGCGTGACTAGATCAAAGGATGACCAATTAAGACAATATGATACTGATCTATCTCTATCTCAATCAGGTGATCTTGTTATAATTAATAAAACATTAATTATAACAAGATCAATAACTAGTGAATCAACCAAAAATAGCAAGGAAAATCTTACTAATCTTAGCAGATTCGATAACTGGTGATATTGTATTAAACAACAAGTTATTTAACAAAAGATCAATAACTTTGATCTATATTATGATTCGTAAGAGATCAATCAACTGATGTAGCCTTACAAACTACGATATAGATCAATAACAAACTTATATTATGGCTCATAAAAGATCAATCAGTTGATGCAGCTTTACAAGCACAATATAAGTCGTGACGGTACTCACAAGCAAGCTAGAGGTCGATCAGTCGATGTAGCCCTATTTGCTGAAGAACTCACCGAGATCTACAGTACTCCTACTCCGAATGCGATGGCAAAAGTTGGAAAGATTATATTGATTGAGTGTTTATTTTTTTGTACAATAACCAGGGTCTAATATTTATACCTAGAACCCAAATATGAATCCTACTCAAATACGACTCATTACAATTCTTGGAATAAAAGAAAACTTCATAACTTAATAATAACTTTGACCCTAATTTTCCTTATTCGTAGAGTCCGACACATCTTCCTGGCGCCACTCAAGCATAGCCCATTGACGCCATCTGCTGAATCATTAATAAAATAGTCGATGCTAACACCGCATCTAAATCAACTGGTACCGATTCACATATAATCAATTCCTTGATGACAAAATCCTAGAGGCTCTGAGTTCCCGTGTTCTTCTTTCTAAATTTTGGTATAAAAAAGCATAGGCAAATATCCATAGCAAAACTTTTGTACTAAAACATGTCATATTATATATCTACTACATAGATCTAGTTGTGTGTAGTGTAACAAAACTGGTTTGGCATTTTTATGATTTTTCTATGATTTACTATGAATTTTCAAAGTTTCAGCCGAAGAAAACATAAAAGAAAAGGAAAACCATAAAAGACAAACAATTTGCACTAAGGTCCCCATAGTTTTATCAAACCAACCCATAGTACAACACACACCATGTAGCACTATTCATATGAGTCTAGTACTTCACATCTAGACCCAAGAAAGAGTTTCTAATTTGTTTTCTTCCTTGTCTTCTTCTTCCTCATGACAGAGCAGCGATGGCAGGGGAGGGGCCGACCGGTTCTACTTAGGGCTGGTGCTAATGGTAACTAAGCATGGAGCGAGGCATCTCTAGGCCAGTGCATCACCTTGGCTGCCCTCTGCTCGATTGGAGATGCCGACCGCATGTGCGTGCGGCTTGGCTACGTGCAGACCGGCGACGACGGCATTGTGGGGTGCGGTGGGCAGCGAGGGCAGGCTATGCAAAACTAGGTAGACATAGAGCACCTGTGGCTGGGCTCCACTCACGTCGGGGCAGGGCACAGTGGCAGACTGAGCAGGGGCCACGATAGCTCCCGACAACGCAGGCTATGGCAAGCGCACGCGGGGCACAGCAAGGAGTGAGGCGAAGGTGGGAGCGAGATCAACTCGGCATTACAACTGAATGCAATAGCGAGAATGAATGGTGTGGCCACGACCTCTAGAGCTTAGCCATGGCAAGTGGTCTGAGCAGCGACACGAAGGAGATGGAGCAATAAATGAAGGGCGAGCGTTGCAGCATAAGGTCGGGGCAAGGGAGCAGCGCAGCATGGGCAGTGGGCATGAGCAGTGGCGGGTAGAGGCGACATGGGTGCGGCATGGTGGCCTAGGCACACTAGCACACATAGAGCAGGGCATGGGCGATGGCAGAGCAGAGTAAGGGCATGGCTAGTGTGATGTGCTCCCCTTGATCGCACTGTTTTGTCATATTCCATCCAGATTCGGAGCCGGCTACTATAGTAAAAGATCTTCACCTCACACTAAACTTCCACTCTTATTAAGGGACTAAGGTCATTAGGATAGTGGATTTGTGGTTAATTAGGGTCAAAGTTTGTAGTGTTAGCAAAAACACTAAGCACTTGGAAACATTCTAAGTCATCTAGGAAACAATATTTTATTCAAACTTTGAAACACTAATTAACCTATCACACAATTAAACTAGGCATGAACAAGCACTCTAACACAAAGTACAAAACTTAAACTAAGTTTTCATACCAACATATTCTACAGTTCTATATAAAATAATTATATATTTACCCTCCAAAAAGCTATTGAGAAATTAAAACAAGGTATGGTTTTTGGCATTTTTAATCATTTTCTCCACTTTATGCCAACATGAAACCTAAATAACTTTTGTTCACAAACTCATTTAGAGACGTTTAAGCACAAAATCAAGGTTTGTTGACACCACACATATTGGCTTTATTAACAAAAATGATACAAACAAACATGTACCTTATCAACTCATGCAAGAGTTCATTACCAATCATAGAAAAACTTATTCATTAGATTTTATTAAGCCTTTAACTACTGTTAAATGGGTATGTAACACCGAAGGCATTACAAGAGGCATGTCATATGAGTAGGGGGGGTGCATCAATACATATTTGAGAAATCCAATATGTTCAACTCATTTCTTAGCTTGCAAAACCTTTTATCATCTAGTGGCTTGGTGAATATGTCATCAAGTTGATCTTCGGTGCCCACACTCTCAATACAAATGTCCCCTTTTTGTTGATGATCTCTTATGAAATGGTGGTGGACGTTAATGTGCTTTATTCTTGTATGTTGAACTGGATTATTGGTTAGCTTGATTGCACTCTCATTGTCACATAGCAATGGCACTTTTCTTGAACTTAATTCCAAAGTCATTCAAGGTGGCCTTCATCGAAAGAATTTGTGCACAATAACTACCGACGGATATGTATTCGGCCTCGGTGGTTGATAATGCAACACTATTTTGCTTCTTTGATGACCATGAAACAAGTGATCTTCCCAACAATTGATAAGTGTTCGATGTGCTCTTTCTTTCAACCTTGCATCCCGTATAATCGGAGTCGAAGTAACCAACTAGCTCAAACTTTGCACCTTTGAGATACCACAAACCAACTTTTTGTGTATGCTTCAAGTACCTCAATATTATCTTTGTAGCCATCAAATGACTTTCTCTTGGTGAGGCTTGAAATCTTGCACACATGCACACACTAAACATGACATTTAGCCTTGATGCGGTCACATAGAGTAGGCTTTCAATCATAGAGGGATACAACTTTTGATCCACCATGTTGCCACTTACATCACTATCCAAATTGCTATTTGTTACCATTGGTGTACTAATGGCCTTTGCTTCATTATATTCATGCCAAACTTCTTGAGCATATCTTTGATGTACTTGCCTTGACTCACAAATGTACCATTCTTCAATTGCTTGATTTGAAGACCAAGGAAGTAACTCAACTCTCCAATCATGGACATCTCAAACTCATTATCCATCATCTTTCCAAACTCTTCACAAAAGTCTTGATTGGTTGATCCAAATATGATGTCATCAATATAGATTTATAACACAAATAAGTCATTTCCAATATTCTTGGTGAAAAGAGTGGTGTTAACCTTACCCATCATGAACCCTTTAGAGAGTAGGAACTCCCTCAACCTCTCATACCATGCTCTAGGTGCTTGTTTCAATCCATACAAAGCCTTCTTCAACTTCTACACATGGTTCAGCTTCTTGTCATCTTTAAAAGTGGGAGGTTGGTCAACATATACTTCTTCATTAATGTAGCCACTCAGAAAATGCACTCTTGACATCCATTTGATAGAGCTTGATGTTGTGGGCACAAGCATAGGCTAGCAAGATCCTAATTGCTTCCAATCTAGGAACCAGGGCATAAGTTTCTCCAAAGTCAAGACCTTCAACTTGAGTGGAACCTTGTGCTACCAATCTTGCTTTGTTCCTTACTACTATTCCATCTTGATCTTGCTTATTTCTATAGATCCATTTGGTTCCAATCACATTGTGTCCCTTTGGTCTTTCCACTAACTCTCATAGTTGATTTCTAGTGAAGTTATTCAATTCTTCATGCATTGCATTCACCCAATCCACATCCATCAATGTTTTTTCTATATTCTTTGGTTCAATGGATGACACAAATGATAAGTGCTCACAAAATGAAGCTAATCTTGATCTAGTTTGTACACCTCTAGAAATATCTTCGATTATAGTGTCCAATGGATGATCTTTTGCAATATTGGTTGGTTGGAGTATTAAAACTTCATTGCTTGTACTTGCTTGATCATTAGGTTGAGATGATGTACTAGCCACTTGATCTTGTACATTTTCATGAGATCCACTTATACTTGCTTGATTAGTATCATCTTGCACATTTGAGTTAGAGAGCACTTGCACTTGATCATCTTCTTCATCCATCACTTGCCTAGGCCTCAATTCACCAACATCCATGTTCTTCATGGTATTTGAAAGTTGAATGCCTCTAACATCATCGAGATTCTCATTCTCATCTTGGGAACCCTTGGTTTCATCAAATTCCTCATCATGAACTTCTTCAAGAGTACCACTTGCCAAATTCCAAACTCTATATACTTTGCTAGTGGTTGAGTGTCCAAGCAACAATCCTTCGTCACACTTCTTATCAAACTTACTCAATTTAGTGCCTTTTCTCAAGATATAGCATTTGTAACCAAAAACCCAAAAATATGCAATGTTAGGTTTTCTACCATTCAAGAGTTCATATGGTGTCTTCTCTTTCAAAGGGTGACAATATAAGCGGTTGCTACAATAGCAAGCCGTGTTGATAGCTTCGGCCCAAAAGGATTGACTCACATTGTACTCACTCAACATTGATCTTGCCATGTCAATCAAGGTTCTATTCTTCCTCTCAACAAGGCCATTTGATTGTGGAGTGTACTTGGCCAAGGATTGATGGCTAATTCCAAAGTCATCACATAACTCATCAATTCTAATGTTCTTGAACTCTCTATCTATTAGTATAAATTAACACACACAGATAAATCTGCAAGCGCACAGATATTGTTGTAGCTTTCACCCGGAAGTATTCCAAGTATCGTATCCATAGGGAAACGTGTGAGACTAACTATGGTCTAACTTAACCAGGGGTACATCAGGATAAGATATATATATGATAAGTACATGATAACTAAGCATTGATAATGAATAGTTAACCACCTAGAGTACTCTTTTCTAAGACATTAGCATGACCAGGTAGAAATTAGAGAGATAATTCCTAAGTTATTCTTAGTTACTAGTCAAAGCATACGATGATTAGTGCAATTACACTTAGTAGTCATGGCTAAGATCATCCTTATATCTACACATAAGGGATATTACTAAGGAAGATTAAGAATAGAGCTTGTTCTTCCTTCGTAACCGGACCCTACGTGCGCCTATATTCAGGGAGTGGACTACAAAGGACACAACGGGAGTGTCACATCCGCAAACTACCACATAACCCAGAATATAGGGTGTATCTGCAGGTAAACAATGTATAAGCACCACGCTTACACAATGTCAACCACTCACCCCGTGTGCAGCATAGCGAGCACTATATGAACTTATGCATGGACACAATGATAAACTAGCTATACTAAGCATATAATCAAAGTAGACGATGAAAATTATAACAAAGAACTTGAATAAGATGAATACTAATATTGCCATAACAATTGTAGCAAGCATACAAAAGTAATGGAGATAAAAAAGAGAGGGGGTACAAAGATTATACCAAACCATGCTCTTGACAAGATCAGGAATCCAAGCGAAGCCTGCTTGCCTCTCTCTAGATCTAACCTAGCTAGTTATGCTCTAGAATGGAGCTCTGAGGATTAGGGTTTGATCTCTGTCTTCTGCTCTGACTTATGCCTCAGGGAGGGGGGCAAGGGCTGCTATATATAGGCCAAGGTGGAGTAGGGGGCAAGGAATTGAGGTGGAGTAGGGGGCAAGGAATTGCCACATCATTGATCACCGTTGGATGAACCAACCTAAAACCGCCTTAGAATCAATGGTGTAGGTCATAGGAAGGAGTACAAGGCAGCAGGGGCGATGGGTGGGCCCAAGGGGCTGAGTGGCTTGTAGGTGGGGCTGCCCGACCCCACCTAGTAGCCTCTCGGTCCCCATCTCAATGTAGCGCCTTCTGGTGTCTTCTAGATCCTTCCCAAGTTATTTACACGGCGGAATTCTGTAATTTCCTTTGATGAATAGGTCCTCCTTGGCAGTTTTCTAATTAAATCCTCCTACAGTCACATATTCACCAAAACTCATGGAATTTATTAGTTTAAACCCCTATACCTATGTTTGGTGATGGAATTAAGCATATATGCAGGTTATGTTGATGGTTTATAATTGGTATTAGTGACCGTCAATACTACCATTGTCACTTCTAACTCTCTTGATGGTTGTTTCAAACTCATCGTGCATGCCCTTGATAAATGATTTGAATGTTGCAAACACATCACTCTTGTCCACTAGAAAGAATGTCTATGTGTATCTAGTGTAGTCATCCACTATTACAAAGCCATATTTTGTTTTCACTGATGCTAGTGTATTGTGTTGGCCCAAACAAATCCATGTGCAACAACTCAAATGGCTTGTTAGTGCTCATTATGCTCTTCTTAGGATGGGTGTTTCAAACTTGTTTGTCAGCTTGACAAGAGCTACAAAGTTTATCCTTCTCAAATACCACATCTTTCAAGCCTCTAACTAGATCATGCTTTACCAATCTATTCAACTATTTCATTTTAACATGACCAAGCCTTCTATGCCATTACCAACCCATACTAGACTTAGTGAACAAGCATGTTGACAATTGAGCTTCACTAGCATTGAAATCAACCAAGTATAGATTCTCATATCTAAATCCTTTGAAGATCAAATTAGGGCCATCTACACTTATGATCTCTACATCATCTATCCAAAAAATGTATTTGAATCTAAGATCACACAATTGAGCCACGGATAGCAAATTGGAGTTCAAGCACTCAATTAGCAACACATTGGATATGCTCAAGTCATTGGATATTGCAATCCTACCAAGCCCTTTGACCTTGCCTTTGCCATTGTCACCAAATGTGATACTATCATAACCATTGCTATCATTGGTATTGATTGAGTTGAACATTCTTGCATCACCGATCATGTGTTGAGTGCACCCACTATCAAGAACCCAATGCCTTCTTCCGGCTTTGTAATTGACCTACAAAAGAAGATCAATTCTTTTTAGGTATTCAAACTTGCTTGGGTCCTTGAAGGTTAGTTACTAAGCTCTTTGGCACTGAAATGGTTTTTTCTTTGAGCCCACAATTGGTGTACCAACAAACTTAGCCTTCACTCCGTTCACAACCTTGGTAAGCAAATAACAGGAATCAAACTTAATTGAAGATACATTAGTGTTCTGGTTCTTATTCTTGCAATATTGCTCTACATACCCAACTTGCTTGCATCTATTGTAAAACTGACCATTGTTCTTCACAAAACTAGTCTTGTGAGGAGCAAAGGCTGCCTTGCCTATGATAGAACCGCCTAATTTATACAAGATCAAGTATGGCTGTCCCAGCTAACACGTTGACACGTGCATACTTTCACTTATATAAACCCGGTAGTCCGCCGAGTGTCACGAAGGACATTGGTAAATCAACATCACAACCAAGATCACGTGATTAAGCAAATACATATCACATACGCAGAGTTGCAGCGAAAATAATATTACAAATAGGTTCACAAATAATAGTACAACTTTGGGTTTTAAAACCGATTAGTGAAAACAACATAGCTTCCAAATGATTACTTTAATATAAGTTCCAAATACATTGCTAGCATAAGTGACATCCTTTGACAAAAGCATATAGATGAGAAATAAATATAGAGTCACTGAGCCCACCGGCGGTTAGCCACCATCTTCAGCAGGCCAAGAACTTCACCTGCAACATGGTAGGATAAACCCTGAGTATTCGAATGTAATCAGCTAGACTTACCCGACATAAACTAGAAATAAAGTGACACCAAGGATTATGCAAGGCTTTATAACTAGAGCTAGCTTGACAATATTTTGCATAAAAAGCCACTAATTCAACTTATACATTTTATAATTCGATCATCAAGTTAATTATAGTTATTCATCTCTCGATTAGCAACTAACCTATGCCAAACATGTGGTATAGCATTTAGTAGCATAACAATAGTAACCATAGCTGGTATAAGAATTCCATGTTCATCATAACCACCATATTCCATATTCCAGTTACTACGATGTTGGTACTAGCCAAGTTTCTCACTGTCCGGGAGAGACAATGATTCGAATCGATTTCAACCAGCTAGAAATTTATTCTTAACACAAACCCAGACATACCTATGCCAAGGTAGTCTTAGGTCACCTTTGATACAACTCAGGTCCACATTTCACGGGTTCGCCTAGCGTTGCACAATCAGGGATTGATGGTAGCCAGGTCACCCAAGCCATGCCTGCCCATGGTCCCAGACCAGGTCGCTCAGGTCATGCTTGCCCACGGTCTATTGATCCCCTCCCCGCACATCCTTACTTCCTCTAGTATGCGCACTTTTATAGAGCGGCGCCCGACCTGAGTTGAGCTACTTAGCTTCATGGTCAGAACGAGTTATCTGGCCAGCTATGTGATAGGCATGCGTTCAATCTTGTCAAAAAGTGCCAACAATGGTATGGTCCTTAATCGACACAGACAGGGATAGATCCACACCCAAGACTAGGTCAGTGTTTGTTAGATGACACTCTATTGGTGAGCATCTCCCAACCTAGCACTTGTCTAGTCCTTCCATCTTCGAGATAGGTCCACCATACACCATCTTCGGGTTTGGCTCCAACATCACGTCCTTCACGTGGTGCATCTAGCGTACCTTGAAGGGATGTAAGATGCAAGTGCATGATGAAGAATGGTAATATGAGATGCATCACATAATATCATTCAAGGCAAACATAAGATCATGCAAGACATAGGCACCTAGAGTTATTTAACTAAACATCACACAACCTATTATAGAGGGATATCAAGCATATTAGGCATGGCACACAAGTGAACTTTAAGTTCAGATATTGTAAGCATTCATCAACCAAGAACCAATCTAAGAAGAGCACCATAAGAGCTAGGGATGCTGTGGGATCAACACCAATATAGCTATCCAACTAATTAACTAGGGCCATACAATTTAGAGCATGCACAGTAACATCAAGAATGGCAATCAACTTAAGTACATACACAGAATCCGAACAGCAGCATAGCAGTGACTTGTTTCAACCATAACTGGAGTTGTAAGCATCAAACAAAGACGATCCTAGACTTTCTAGAAATCTTATTAAATTATCTAAAACATGTTTATTGTCATCACAAGGTGATTCCACAATTAACAAAGTCAATCAAGCACAATTGGGTACCTCTGTCTAGACATGTACAGATTCTGCCATGCAATTTCACAAGAATATAACTGGAGATTTAGACCACCAAAAGGGGTGATCTTTAACAATTTGGAAATATCATGAAAAGCACTAGACTTCTTCTATTAACTCCAAGACATGATTAAAAGCCTAGTTAGGTCAAACAAAACAATCATTCAGATTTGTACAGAGAGCATGCCAAACCTGACAGGGAAATTATAAAATCTATTACTCCTAAATTATTAGGCCTATGGTCATGAAAATTTAACACAAGCTATATTATGAAATTAATTACAACTTTGGTATGCACTACAACCACAGAAAACATCATTTACACCACACAAATAATTGCACAAGCAAAACTGCATATGCAGCCCAAACAGCAGTGGTACAGAAAACTGATAGGAACTTCAGAGAAGCATAACTGGAGTTCTAGACCTCCAACAAATATGAATCATAACTTTTTGAAAATGTTATGAAGTTACCTACAACTTTCTTATTCTTATCTTAAGATGATTCTATAGTTAACAAGGTTAATTAATCCAATAATTGCATCTCTATCCAAAACATGGACAGAATATGACATGCCTGTTTAAACAGCTATAACTAGAGTTCTCCATGTCCAATAAATGTGGTTCTAGACATTTTATAAATTTTAGCAAATTCTCAACAACTTTGGTATAAACACTTAGAGCTAATTCTTCTATTATAAAGGCCCCACAGTACCAACAAGGCAAACCTATCTGGGTTTGGGTAGAAACAACCCTAGAAATTTAAGAAAAAATAACTAAAAATATGTTTAATAAAAAATGAGGCTATTTAGCTTTTTGAAAAGATTAAGAAAAGTACTACAACTCATGTATTGTCATCAAGTCATGATTCATAACTTAAATGAGCCAATTAATTCAAACATGCAGGCCTATTCAGAATAGGAGCAAAGCAACATAGGGCATTTGTTATTTTTATAGATCTTAAAATATCAATCCTGAACTCCTGAAATTTTTATAACATCATACCCATAGCATTAGTAGCCTACCATAAAAATTTCACATTTATTTGAGCACAAAAACTGCAGTTATGAAAAAGTCAAGACATAACTAGTATTAAAAACCTAACTGCATAAATCATTTTTTACAGCACAATATTTAAAATAAAACATGTCATATTATAGATCTACTGCATAGATAATTTTACAAGGATTCCAAAACATCCTCATTTATTATTTTACAATTTTTCTAATAAATACTATGAATTTTCAAAGTTGATCATTCAAATCTGCATAAATCAAAGAAAAGGAATATAAATCTTGCATCGGGGACCCTGCAGTTTTCTCAAATCAAACAAGCACAGAAAGGTACACTCTTTGTCTCTGGCTATTTGCAATAGGAACCCTAGAACATGTTTCTATTTAAACCCACGTCCTTCTTCTTCCTTAACCGAGCAAAGGACAGGGGATGGAGGGGAAGCTGGGCTCTGCTGTGGAGGGGGAAGCTAGCGGCAAGGGGGAGGCCGGCTGCAGGGCTGATGCGACCGGCTGGGCCTTGGCCATGGCTAGCCATGGCCATGCTCGGCCTAGCATGGCTGGCTGTAGGGCCAACAGCAACTGGCGGCGAGCAGGCGACATCGACGTCTAGGAGGCTCTACATGAGGTAGGGAAGGAGGAGGAAGGAGAGGGGAACCAGCGGCATGGCAGGGTGGTGGTTGGAGGCATGAGAGAGAGAGAGCACTACGACCATGGGAGCTTCGTTGCTCAGCCATGGCGATGTGGAGCTCTGCTCCAATGGTTGGCCATAGAGGCACGACCGCGCGAGGTCAAAGCAAGAGGGAGAGGGCAGAGAGTGAGAGAGAGTGCTAGAGAGAGGGTAGAGAGCGCCTCCCCATTGATGTAGGCAGAGGGGCGAGGGTGCATGCGTCAGCAATGGAGGGGGTGAGCTCATGCATGGTTGCCACGCATAGGCCACGTGACATCCTTTGGGGCATTTCTGTGAACACCTGGTGGGCGACGGAGTGGTCGGCGTGGAACGCATCTTTGGGACGTCTACAGGACGAATTTGACAATGGGCCGAAAACAAAGTTTGCTGCTCTCCTAACACTCTACAGTTCTTATTTAAGGTGCCAAGTCATTAGAGCTCTGGATCAGTGGGTAATTTGGCTCCAAAGTGATAGTGTCAGCGCGTTGACAACGATGAACAAAAGTCCAAATTGATAGTCAAAATGAAGTCAAACAAGTGCCATCCTTTTGCACGCTCTTTTCCACAATGTATACTCCAACTTCTCTCTTTGGACCAAATCTAGTTGTTTAACAAAATCATGAGAACGCGAGATGCCAAGGTTGACGATGATGAATCCCAGACTTAGCAAAAATTTAAGTACTGAAAACAGCTGCAGATTCAAAGTTTGAGCCTCGGTTTGACTTAGTTCCAAGTTGATCTGGCTCTTGGTCCAAAAAAAGGTTTGTTCTACTCCACTCAAGCTTCAACTTGTATTAAAGATCAAACTTCATATCTAGTACATGAACTGATTCCTCATCTTGGTCAAAGCAACATCTTATTAACCCTAGGATCAGGGTTTTGGACCAATTAAGGCCTTTTCTTGACATGTGCTCAACACAAACCCTTTATGACTTTTGTTGTAGAGCTCAATTAGAATCATTTGGGCAAGGTAGCAAGGTTTGGTTGATGACCTATAATTCCATTCACTTAATAAAGCAATCCAAGAAAGATTATAACTTATCATTTCATGTGACTTCTTGATTCCAAACTTCAAGAAACTTTTCCACTGGTCAAGATGGATGCATGTTGATGTAATGTACATAAAATAAGCATGTTTAACCTTACTCTTGAATAATCTTAACAAGGGTCCACATGTAAGCAAAGGTGCATTGTCTAAGTTTAAGTTGGAGCTCACTCTTGTAGATTTGATCTTGACACCTTCATCACCACTTAACATGTCATGTTTGAGCTCAAACACATTGCTTAACTAGTGACAAACACCTGGGGTGTTACAGCCCCCCTTATAGGAATCTCACCCCGAGATTCTGTGCAAAAGATTTTTAAGGGAAGAGAAGCATGGCATCCATTTTCTAACATCAGTGATAGCATTAGGCTACCTAATTTTAGAGTATTAGAGAGGCTAATTTGGTCAAGAAACTTTCTGATACTTGCCCTTCGTAGTAAGTTTTTGTCTGAAAATTTTCCTTCGTTGGCATCCATGAAGCATTGTTACTTTAGGAGGAGTCCAAGATAGCATAATACTTCATTCTCAGGATGTGGATAATACTATGGAGCATAAACTAATTACCCATAATCTCTAATTCCCTAATGAATATAGCATGGACCATGTGAACTTTGTATTAGGCTACATGCTTCAAAAGCTACTCATTACAGTGGTTCGAAAAGCAGTTCTCTACCAAAGTAGCTTTAGTACAACCTTTCATAAGGGATGAGATCACAGATAGGGTAAACATCTCTTGTGGCTATGAGAAACCGAGTAACCAACAGATAATATCTATGCCGGTCGTAACCGTCCAATCACTCAGATGCCAACTAATGAAAAACTACATAATGTTCCATGGGTGCAGTTCTCTTTCTCTAATGATAACACTGCATTATCTAAGTCTGTTGAGTGAGCTATGAATGTGATAGCTGACTCTGTTGACTCAACGTTTTTGACGATCATTATTTGAGGGAATCCTCGTATCCAAGCGACAACAGTTATCTGGGTTGGATCCAAGGCAACCTCTTTGGTAAAAACACATAGAATGTACCAAGGATAAGTCCACCTTGGAAATCCTTGCTTAAGAAGGATGTTAGCGAGGCCTGGAGGTCAATGAAAGTTGCAAGTATACACCGACTGAAAAAACATTACACTACTAAGCAGGTTAAGCACAATTTGCCTTCATGGTGTAGTGGCGCAGTAAGTTGGGTTGACTTGCACTATCAAAAAATTAGCTTTGTGGGACTACTTTTGACATTGAGGCTTCCTTTCTAATGTCCATTAACAACTCATAAGCAAAATCTGAAACCTATTGTTTGACACTTTTCAAATTGTTTTCGACTCACAAAAGCACAAATTGACTTGTAGAACACCTTGACTGCTCACGCATTATTGATATGAGAGGGCAAAAGCAAGGCACAAAGGGGTGCAAGGGGTCTTCTCTAGGGCATTTAAAATATTATGATCATCACATTACCAACATGACTTGAACTACAAACACAACATTTCTAATGTGAGGGATGATAGTAGTAAACAGAGAAATCATAGATTATGTACCTCTTGGTAATCAGTCCATATCCTACAAATGACTACTCCATTGTCCACAAATTTTGGTAGGCATTTTGATCCAAGAGTCCTTTAACTACTGACCAAAATTTGGCTCAAACAGACACCGTTTGACTATCCAACAAATCATCTACCAAAACTGCTTTGTTCCAAAATTTTGTGATTGAACTATCAAAACATCTCTCAAATCTGATGCTTTACTCAACCAATCCTCAAACCAACTTAAGACATTGAAGTACCTTAAGTGAGGAATGAGATTACCAAGTTTGGTGTGAATTCAACCATGTTGATCCTCTAATCACCAGCTTAAAGATAACCGGTTGAGTGCCATGAGATCTCGACAATTTTTTCCCGCTCTTCTTTTCCTAGGATTTACCCATTGGGAAGTGTGTTCTCACTCTCTAATTCTCTTTATGATAGCGGTAGCTTTCTCACTGAGGATGGAGGCTAGGGTTTTCCTTACATGTCTCTTAGGAAACAACCTCAACCGTTGATTTAGACACCAACTCAATGATGCACAAGCATTGAACTGGTGGGATGTTCTTGTAGGGCAAAATGCATACTTCACATGGAGTGATAGTCCTACAAAGATAAGGGAACGTCTTTGATTATCCTATTGTGCTTCATCCAATAGAATCCAGAATAATCCTTTGATAGCACCATATACCTAACGATGCTGACCAAAACTAGGGACGTATTTTCTCTAGCTCTTTACTTAGCTGATACAACATCCTGCACTATATGTGTGATTGTCCAAGATGGAATTGACTTGATGACATAGGGCTTGGAGAAGAAAGCAGTACTGGCATCGTTGACCGGCTTTGTTGTTTCTTTACTTAACATTGTTCTGTGAGATCTGGCCTTTGTAGTTACCAAAGAGTCGTTACCTAGCTAGAGATTAACCTTCCTACTGGTAACTAATCGGTTATCTCTCAACACTAAAAAGGTTCCAAATCATCACTTTTGACAATAAGAATTGTGGTCGAAGCATAAACAGATGGTCGCCATTGAAGTCAGCAGAAAGGGGTCACACCGAAGAAGGTCGATTAATCATCCTACACATAAAGGTCAAGACTCAGACAAGAAGCTCATGAGCACCAGGTAACCTATCATAGGAAATAATATCCTTGTCCATTTATCATCCGATTGATAACTTGTCCAACTTTAAATATTGTGTAGCCTTCTGATCCGACGGGGATAACATAAGTTGCTCACTAGATGACCGCCATCATTACAGGGATAGTTAAGTAGAGTCACTTGTCTACCACCTCTTGTAGTCTATTTGTTCATATCAGTGACCTATTCTTTAAGGGTTATCCTTTGGATGACTTTAGAAGGAAGTCCTATTGCATCCGGTTCGACATACAGATCTTTTGACAAGATAAGGAGAGATAACCAAGGAAGAGCTCACGTGAAAATAACACATCGGTGTAGTTCTACAATGGATCATAATTAGAAACCCTGATACTAGTGCGCACCTAGTAGCACAACCATGTGCTGGTCAGCCATAAGGAGGCCCTAGGTTCCATCGTGGCACTGTAGTTGCTACTCATAACACCATTACTGATCACACACCCAAAGTGAATTTTCAAGTTGCACAAATTGGGTCATAAGGACAAGCACTATGCAAAGGAGGGATAGCAAACAAAGGTAGTCATAAGGTTAGGAGTCAACAAGGAGGCAATCCGAAGATTAAAACACAGCGTAAGAGAACATAGCCTAATTGCCGAAGACAATTGAGTAGGGGACTCTTGCTTAATTTCCATATACACCTTATGTCCACCAAAGTGATTACCAGATAAAGATTAACATGAGATTTGGTCTTGCCGAGCAGCAACATGAGATCAAGACTGATAAACATCCAGAGAGTTGAAAGAGTTGGAGACAAAACAAATGAGATTCGAGGGATAGAGCCAGTGCATTGACTAGGGATTCAGTTGATAAAGCAACAACAAGATCTATGAGGAAAAAGGTTCCAAAGCTAGGGTAGATAGCGATTAGCATTGCACTAGGTCATCAGTAGGAGAAAGAGCAATGAGGTCCGACAAGGATTTTTGAGCAAGGTCCTCCCACACAGGAGCAGGACAACCACAACACATGCAAGCATTCAAGGGAACTAAGCTTGGGCCTAAGGTCAAGCAAAGGCATGGATAAAGGTCTTTGTAGTGCAACGTTCAAGGGCTAGCAACCATGTGCACATGCTCAGGCTCCTAAGAGAGAACTTAATTGGAGACGACAACCATGAAATTACCAAAACTTGGACGTTGTTCTAGGATAGCGCAATTCAACACTCGTATGCTTATTGAGGGCAAAAAGGGGTAACAACTATGGCATTACCTAGATAACGAGCATCCACACCTACATCATGGTCTTAAGCGAGCATTTTGAAACACTCAATCCAATGCGCTTAAGCGACTATTACTAAGCACAAAGCTCGCACCTAACAAGTAGTCACCTGCAGTAACACTACTACACATATCATGCAAAACATGGTGGTAAGGTACTGTTATCTTTTATTTTCTTTTTACTAGGTAGGTGGATAACTCTCCAAAATAAGTGTTACTTACATTTAGCAATTTAGTTTTCAAAGGGGTGAACTTTTTGCTAACTATTAACTTGTCATCTATTTCCTTTGGAAGCAAATTGTAACACCCTAGGTGTTAGCCTTGCATAACTTGACTTGCATAGCATGAGCATGAGCATCAAGCATTCATATATAAGCATTTACACTTGCAACATTTGATTGAAACATATGCAACATTTCTTATTATTTCATGTTTCCATGTGTATATGCATATGATCATGAGTGTAAACATGTAATTGGTTGATATGAGTCACAAAACATATTAGCAACACTTAGGTTAGCAAATGGAACCTTGTTCATGAAGGTCACCTTTCATGATCAAGCACTTAAGTAATGTTACATGTGTTGACCTAGATAGCCCTATGTGTGACCAATGCATGAAGTGATTGTATGACCTTGCAATTAGCTTAAACATGTTTAGAGTATCATTATGAACAACTATGGTATTCATGGTTCGGGTCAAATTGGTCACCAAGCCATAGTTTGAAGGTATACCATCATTTGAATGTAACATGTTTGACCAAGTTTGAACTATGTGCTAGAGACCTTGCATGGAGGTGGTCACTAAAGCAAAGTTGTAGTGTTTGGCAAGAGGAACAACTTTTGTTTTTGGGTCATTGACTGGTTTAGCCCCTAACATGCTTGAATTAGGCTAACAAAATTCAGCAAATCAACAATTTCAACACTTAGCAAATTTTGCTAAGTCAAGTGCTCTGACAGTTTGAAAACTTCAACTTTGGGATGACATTACTCCTTAACCACTGGGAATTAGGTCTTGAGTGCTAAATAGAAATTGGAGCTGGTACATTGGTCTTCAGTTTTGGTTTAGGAAATTTCAGCTAACCATCCACGGATTTGGAGTTGTCATCGCTGCAAAACCCGCTGTCAGACCTTGCATCGCTTAACTGACGAACTGAATCAGGCGATTCAGTGGCCGACCACCAGCAGAGCTCGCGCATCGTGTGGAGCCGAAGCATGGTTGCGCATCACCGGTGCCCTGCCCCGTGCGGCCAAGCCAAGCTAGAGCACGCCTTATCACTCCCTATGCCCGCCTGCACTACTGAGCGCTCGCCATTTTCATTTCCTCGGCTCCCTTCTTCGCCATAGCAGCAGCCGTAACACCGAGCACTCGCCGCCGTCGCCCTTGCCGGCGCCAGCTCGCCCTCACCGCTCCTCTACCACCACAACTACTCCACCATCACCCCCAAGCCTCACCGCATCCACCCGTACTCGCTGACCGCGCTCGGTAAGCCTCTGCGCCGTGCTTGACCTCGCTAGAGCATCACCGCTGAGGCCGTCACCATGGCTGGAGCACCTCTGTCCACCATTGGTCGTGCAATCTTATGTGCTAGGTTCACCTGAGTTAGTAGACGCTCGTCCACACTTTAGATTATGTCACCGTGGCCACCGCTAGCATAGCGCCGTCGTCCAGCTCCGCCGAGCCACCGTGGCCGTTGCCGCCGTCTTTTGCGTTGGTTATCCGCCCGCCTAGATAGCCCAAAGTGCACGCCGGGTCGAGGGGTTCACCGTAGAGCAGGTGCCGTCGCCGGTGAAGCTCACCGTCGATGAGCCATGGCCGCGCAATGTCGCGCAGCGCCGCTGCCCTGTTCTGAGTCACTGACGCATGGGGTCCACTGTCAGGCGGGTCCCGCCTGTCAGCGACCGGAGAGTATAGGATAGCTCATTTAATTCCAGATTTCATACGGTTTTGTAAATTTTATATCTGGAGTTTGGGAGATCCAAAATTTGTAGTTCAAATTTGGTTAAGATCTTAGTGAAGTGTAGTATTTAGCAAAAATATGATATTAGCATTTTCAGTAAAGGTTTTGGAAGATTTAAATTGAAACTTGAAATGTGTTTTTGAATGCATGCAAATTTGTTTATTTTATATCTAGAGTTCCTGTGCTCCAGAAATTATGAAATTTTTGTGGTAAGCTCTTCTTGACATGTATGAGCTCTGGTAAAAATTTGAGGGTCAATGCATGTATAGATTTATAGTTATAGATTTTTCTTTTATAATTAGGTAATCCTTGTATGAATTTTTTTAAAATTATTTATGAATCCAATATTCATGAAATTTGTTGGAGGTTATCCTAGTACCATATGGATGCTAAAAAAATATAAAATCTATTACTTGACACTTTTCACTAGGGTTTTCTATTTTTGCTATTTTAAGCCTTTATGCCTTGTCATTTTTGCATAGGATGTTTTACTTGGTAAAATGACATGAAACTTTTATAGTAATCTTTTGGTAGCATTAGTAAGGCACTGTAAATTTTTGAGAATTTATGATGCACATTTAGTATATGTTTATTATTTAACCTAAGTATCTAAATAAAATAATAAAGGCATTTAAATAAATAGTTTGGGCTTTACCATTATGTTTTCTTGAGTGTATTTGGTATGCTTGCACTGTTGGTAGACTTTGTGTTGTAAAAATTTGAATGCTTACATGAAGTAAAAGTATTGTTGCTTTATAATTCGAGTTGGGAGGATTTAGGACAGATTCTGTAGTTTGGTGTGTTGCATAGTGAAAATAATGTATGCTGTAAAAATGGTTAATAACAAAGTTGTAGATAACTTCTTCATACATCTTGTGTTAAAATTTCAGGACCATAGGCCAAAGGGTTTGGGAGTTATAGCTGTTTAAAGTTAGTATTTCCGAATTGCTTACTCTCTGGAATTTCTGGACAGCACTGGGTTGCTTGTCTGTTTTGGTTGAGATAATTTGTGAATTAGCTTTTGGTGATTAAATAAGAGTTGTAGAAAATTGTATAAGATTTCCATAAAGTCCAAGATCACAGCATTTGAATAAGTAGAACTTCAGTTATGAGTAAAATGAGTAGCTGTTGTTTGGTGATATAATAGATGCTTTGTTGAAGTAGTTAATTAAATAATCAAGAGAAATGCACATACTCAGTAAAACGTGATACACTTGTTATTCCTTAAACAACATGATGTTAAGAATACTTACAAGAATGCATTCCTCACTGATCATGCAACTATACTTGTCAACATATACACATTCGCAATACCTTATGCCATACTCATGCATCTAGGATCGGAGGAAGAAATAACGTTGCTGGAGTTCGATGAAGCAGAGGAAGGGGACCAGTAGGAGAATCCTCAAGCCGCAGCTCCCGAAGGCGAGGAGCAGAACCTAGAAGAGCTTCTAGAGTGCCCTGATTACCGCCCCACTTCCTTTCTGAAAGGCAAGCCCCGGAGCATTCTAAGTCTCCCAGTATTTTACAAATGATTGCTTAAGTCCTTATGATTGATGCATTAGGATATAGGAATTGAATGGAACCACTTGATGCATATAAATTCCTTGTCCAGATATATACACCGTTAACCCTGTATAGGTCTAGGATCGAATATATGCTTAGCCATGCTTAGACCGGTAGAAGTTGGGTGATTTCCTGTCACCTGTGAGATATAGGTGGATACCGGAGCACGGTTGGCTATATTTGCTATCGTGGAACAGAACCATGGGGTAAAAGAAAATCAAGGCTAGGCGGAACCTATGTGTAGGTTGACTCATGTGATTCCGTCTGTGCCGATTAAGGACCATACCGTTATTGGCGCTTCTGACAAGATTGAACGCATGCCTATCACTTAGCTGGCCGGATAACTCATTCCGACCGCAAAGCTGAGTAGCTCAACTCAGGCCGTGTCCTGTTCTATTGTGCACTCCTTCTAGGGAGCCAAACTGAGCCCAAGGACAGGGTAGTCCTGAATGTCCTAGCATTTGGTGTCCCTGATTGTGCGGCGTGGTACGAACCCGTGAAATGTGTACCTGAGTTGTACTAAAGGTGACCTAAGGCAACTAATGATCTGGTCTGCCTGGGTTTGTGTTAGGAATAAATTCTCAGCTGGTTGAAATCAATTTGAATCGCTATCTCTCCCAGATAGTGAGAAACTTGGCTAGTCCCAACATCGTAGTAACTGTGTTATGGAACATGATGGTTCAAATGAATATGGAATTACAATACCAGCTATGGTTACTATTGTATGCTTTTAAAATGATATACCACATGTTTGGCACATGTTAGTTGCTAATTTAGAGATGGATAGTTATAATTAACTTGATAACGGAATCATAATCATATAACTGAGTTAATCGCTTTTACGCAAAATGTTGTCAAGCTATCTCCACTTATACAACCTTGCATGATCCTTGGAGTCATTTTGTTTTTGGTTTATGACGGGTAAGTCTAGCTAAGTACTTTCTCATACTCAGAGTTTTATTTCCCATTGTTGCAGATGGCACTGTGTATCATGGTTATTACAAGAGTTGCTTCTATCCCGCTGTGGATGAGGAGTAAGCCTTGGGCAGGCTTCTTATTAAATCCTTCTACATGCTTTTGTGGATTGCAATCATATGTTGGCACTGTACTAAACTATGTTGGAAACTTTACTTTCAAACTTAATTTGCTTCCACTTTTATCTATCAAACTCAGTTTGTAATAACTTTGTTTCATACTCTGATGATGGAAATGTATCTGTGAACCTTATATAATATGTGACATGTATGTTGAATAATGTACGATCTTGGTTGTTGTAAATCATTTATTGAGACCCATCGGGGTACTTGACAGACTACCGGGTTTATATGGGTTCAAGTATGATAGTGCGACCGCTTGTGGGCTGCCATTGTACTTGTACTCTTATAAATTGGTCGGTTCTGCGACAACTGGCGTCAGAGCAAGATTCAACATTAATTGTCACATGTGTATTTAAAACAAAAGTTTTTGTTTTTCCTAAAACCCTTTTCTAGCAACTAATAGCTAGATAAATAGGTATTTGAAATCTAAAGTGTGCCGATGATCACTTTTCTTATGCCCAAAGTAAGGACTATTAGGTGGCTATTTAAGTACTAATATGGGGGGTTTTACAACATCGTCCATACGACGTGCTATTGTATGGATGCCATTCACTTGAATGGTAATGTATGGATCAAATGCCTCTACGCCAAGGTAAGTTGTTGAGTGGCATGACCGCAAGATGTGAGCGTGCGGTTGGGGAGAGTTAGCTTTGGTACGACTATGTATGCATGCTTGCATGTGTATGTGGTGCATATTTAATTGTGGGTATAAACTGTTATCGGGTAGCTTGATACGGAAGTATATGTGTGGGTACACATATATGGAAGTATTTAAATTTACATTCTACATATTTAATTATGGGTTTGGGCTGAAATGAAATTCTTATGTAGGTACACTAACAACGAAACGTGTAGCTCAACTAGTTATGCTATATATGAGAGAACGTATGTATGTCACCATGTCTACCGTTAGAAACAAAATTTTCCTAAGTTTGTGAGGACGTACGGAACGAGCATGCATCATGATAATTATCATTCAAATAAGTACATTGTTCCTCCCCTTATAAATTTCTTACTCGGTTATATAACTCTTATCCATTATGGCTTTGTCTCACAAAAGTGTACATGTTGATGGTACAGATGGCAGCACCAGTTGGATGTGAGAATTTCCTAATGGTTTTCGGAACACCTACCTTATTGTGGAGAGTTTTGCACTTTGCGGGGTACCATGAACTGCCCCTTTATCATTGGATTGAAGAGTACTTGGAAGGACAGCCATGGTATGAGGTGCGGCTCACTATACCAGCCTGCACACAACTACCCTTCTGGCAGGAGTGGAAAGCAGAATCAGAAGGGAAGACCCCTTGGGAGGCTACCCAAGTTGTGGCCTTTGAGGTTTTGAGGCAAATCTGCCAACAGTATGGAGATACACTCACTGGCAGTGCAGCGAGTATGTTTCCTTAGGTGGATCCGTCCACCACAAATTGGGAACAACGTAACCAAAATGCACTGATTAGAGATCGAGATGAGCGAGCAAATAGCTCTAGTCCCTCCATGAGTGCAATGTTTGCGGTGATGAAGATGTTTTGTGCATGCTAGGACACTAGGGATTTCTAGCAGGAATCATACACCACTTGCATGAACAAACTCATGAGAGCTGAAGCCGCACAGCATAAGCTCAAGAAGTGTGTGCGCAAGCAAAAGAAAGCCGCAAGTAAAGTCCGATGGGAATCTGACCAAGCCTATGCAGCTTTGGGCACTCTCCATGCCCAAATGGAACAAGTGGATCAGCAGCTCAAGAAGCTAGAGCTAATGATCAAGCAGTGCTTGCAGGACTACGGGAGCAGTTGGAGGCCGCCCGTGCTGAGGTGTCCACAGCTAGACGTCAGCGTGATGCCACAAAAAACCATGTCGCTTCAATAAGGATAGAGCGAGATAGGCATCATGACATGAGTAACACCCAGAACCGTGCCGAAAGGGCCTTACGTCAGCAGCTTGCACATGCTCAATTTCAAGTAATGAACCTTCAGCATGAAGTGCACTATTTGAACAACCAGCTGAACTCAGTCCTGGATGGGAAAGAAGATGGTCCAAATATGGAAGAAGATGATGATGTGGACGAGGAAGAGGAAGAGGTGGAGCCTGAGGAAGGAGATGATCCTATCTCTAACCTCGATAGTGATCATGAGGAGGATTAGATCGCTTAGTACTTAGTAGAAGTGCTTAATGTATCATCATTGGTTATGTAATGGACCGGTAATTTAAATTTGGCGTTGGTGAATTGAACTATGATGTAATATTGTTATTTGCATGACTATCGCATGTTTGGTTAAACGTTAATGCAAATTCCAGTTGATTTATCAGAGATCATGTTTTGAATATTAACATGCTATGAGTCCGATAAGTGATCAAATTGGTGGTGTCATGTTGCGAGAATGAATTATTATGCCTCTGTTCTTATTGTATAAATTTGAGATTGTCTCCAATAATTTTAGTTTGGCATGATTATAAATTCATCTGCAATCTTGTGGCATCAACCAATAATCACTTATTGTTGCAACTTCATAGATGACGTGCACCCATGCAAGAGCTAGTAGCAGCCATGGTGGCAATGGTGATGACTTACCACCACCACCACCGCCGCCGTCCACTCAGGAGTTCTTTGCTCAATTCTTGGGGAGCCAAAGGACAATGGAGGAAGCTATGCACCTCATCGCGCAAAACATAGCTCATGGCCAACCACAGCAACAAGGGCCCGAGCCAAATCAGCACAGTACATTCAAGGAATTTCTGGATACAAAGCCTCCTATTTTCAAGGTGGCAGAGGAACCACTACAGGTTGACGAGTGGCTCAACACCATTGAGCAAAAGTTTTGTCTGCTAAGGGTCACCAAGCATCTGAAGGCTGAGTATGCTTCTCACTAGTTGCAAGGACCAGCAGGGATCTGGTGGACACATTTCTTGTCATCTCTACCTGCTAATGCGTGAGTGACATGGGAGCAGTTCAAGTTGGCTTTTCGGGGGCATCATATTCCCCTAGGCCTAATGCACATGAAAGCAGCTAAATTTATGAGGCTCACTCAAGGGACAAAGACCCTCACCAAATATATGCATGCATTCAATAATCTGTCTAGGTATGCTCCAGGTTTCATGGATACCGAGGAGAAGAAGATAGAGAGCTTCAAGCGGGGTCTAGGCACCAAACTAATGAAGACCATGGCCAATTCCAAGTGCACCACTTACAACGAGTTTATTAGTGATGCTTTGACCTAGGAAAACCACAATAACATGCATGCGGCCGCTAAGGGTCGCAAGAGGGCATTTGAGGCAGGTGCCTCCGGATCTTCATAGTCCTGAGCTCCTATCATAGCTAGGCCACAATTCCATCCACCTATACCCAAGTTTAGGCCTCCACCACCTAAAGCTCATAACAGCAGGCCTTAGAAAGCGTTCCGTAAGGCATTCACTATTGCCTTACCAAAAGGAAATAGCAGTCAGGGGAGCTCCACAGGACTTAGGAGTAATCAACCCTATTTCAACTATAATCAAGTGGGGCATTGGTCCAAGGAATGCCCCCACCCAAAGAAGAATGGCAACTAGAATCAGAACAATCAGAGGTAGGCAAACTCAAGGGCATGTCCGGGATACGTGCATTATACAGCTGTTGAGGAAGTGCCCGCTAGAGAAGTTGTCACGGCTAGTATGTTTCTTGTCAACAAGCATCCCGCTGTTGTTTTATTTGATTTGGGAGCTTCTCATTCATTTATGAGTCAAGCATTTGCATCTAGACATGATCAGGAAATAATTGAAGTAAGCAAAGGGGGTTATAATATAAGTTCAGCAGGGGCTACTATTTCTACCAATAAGATAGTAAAAAAATGTGCTCATCTCTATACAAGGGAGGGAGTATACAATGGATTTGATAATATTGCCTAGGTTATCAATAAGTGTAATCTTAGGCATGAATTGGATGAAGGATCATGGTGTTCTCATTAACACTAGCACTCATACTATTATGTTGAGAGAACCTAAGAGAGGGAATGCTTTTCTAGTACCACTCTCTATAACACCCTAGGTGTTTGGCTTCCACTAAATTGTATGTCATTTCATAAACATATGCATCATCTATGTCATCATGCCATTATCACTGAAACATGCATATGCAACATTCGCAATTCTGTTGTTTCATACTTAATTTGCTTGAGAATGGTAGTAGTGCCACCTATGAATGCAACATGAATTTCTCATACCTTGAAACATGGCAATATGGTAGTAATGTGACAAGTGTAAAATAACAACAAAGTCATGAAACATGTGAAACATTGCATTGCAACAATTGAGTCAATTGATTGTTTTATGCTTCAGCACATGTGATCATTAGAAAATTGTTATAACAATTGTGTAAAGTGGTTGATCATGGTCTAATACACCTTAACTACACTTAGGGTAATTGTTTGGACATTGTTCATGTAGATCAAGATGACAAAATTGCCCCTTGGGAGAGGTTTGACTTGAATTGACCCTTAGAGTGCCATAGTTTGACTGATTCAAAAGACTAACTTAGAGGCTTTGCATGGCTGTGCACTCTTTACCAAAGTTGTAGCTAATTTATCAAGGAACAAAAGTTGTTTTATGATCAACTCATGAAAATGTGTGGAACAGCCTCAAACATGGCCCACAAGTCAAAATTGAAGGCTGATTCAAACACTTGAAAATTTTCTAAGTGTTATAACTGGATTCAGTTCATGTACCCAACTTTTTCACCTTGTATCTCCCTAACAAAGCCAAACCAGCTCGAGCTCCAATAATAAGAGTTGTAGTTCACATATAGATGATCAACTTTGTTAACTATGGCATGATCTAAATCATCACGGATTAGGCGCTAATCACCGTCAAACTTGCTCTGTCAGTCGGTCGTTGGATCACTGAATCGGTGAATCAGGCGAGCTATAGTGCTGACCATTTTTAGAAAATGTCCGACGCATGTATGCCACATGTCGCTGGTCGCCTGATCACGCTGCCATGCACCACAAGCATCTTGGCGCTGCTGGCCGCGACATGAGCACCCCGCGCGCCTGCCCGATGCACTCGCCGCTCCATTTGCATTTCTTTGTCCTTCCCCGCGTGCAGCGCCGAGCCACAGCCACCCTCCATTTCTGACCGAGCGTCGCCATCGTCATGCACGCTCGTCACTGCAAAAACACGCCGGCCATCTCGCTCCTAGCCTCGCCGTGATCCCCTCTACCTCCTCCACCCCACCGTCGGTCCAATTGAGCCTTGGTAAGGGCAAAATCGCCGTTTTCTTCCACCGCTGCCATGGCTAACCTCGCCGGAGATGGCGCTCCATGTGGACACCCGCCACCGTGGCCTTCCCATCCTCTCTCTCTCTCACGCTAGGTCCTAGGTGCGATGCTGATGCTCGTCGAGTCACCCATTAGAGCTGCGACGCTATCGTCTCGCCGGAGCCGGCCATGCCGTGGCCGTGCGCCGCCGTGGCCGTCGCCACCCCCTCTAGCTACGACGATAGCCTCACTAGATGGTTCCCCTAGATGCGCATGGGCAAGGCAATCATCGTAGCACCGCTGACATCACTGGAGGAGCCACCGGCGACGAGTTGCGCCGTCGTCTTCCTCTGTTACCCTGACTGTCTCGATGTCGCGCGGGTCCCGGTTGTCAGCCGCTGAGGCCAAGGCGGGAGCCAGCCTAGGTTGTGCCATGTCTGGGTCGCGCCAGTGCCTGCGTACGCGCGTGTTGAGGGCTGCCGTTCTTTCAGGCTGGCCCAGTAGCTGAGATAGGTTTTCTTATTTGTGTTTTGTTTTATTCTTTTCACTAATTTGTGTATATATTCAAAAATATGTAGCTCTTAGATGGTAGATCCAAATGATGTGGTTCCAATTTTGTTGAGTTCATGATAATGTCTAGTTTCTATTAAAAATATAATCCATGCCATGTTCTGTTATGAAAATGAGAGTTTCTATTTATCTCTTTTAATCATGCAAGAAATAGGGGTAATTATATCTTTTTCTAGGTACCTCCAAATGGCATGAAATTTTTATGGTGTACTTCTCATATCATGAATAGCTTGTAGTTAAATTTTCATAAATTTTGGACACGTAGGAGATAGAAAATTATCTTGTTTGCATGGATGGATCTTGTGTGAATTTTCATAATTTTTCTATAGATCCAGTAAAGGTAAAATTTGGTGAGTGCTATTCTTATGCTAGAATGATGCTAGGAAAAATGTGAAATCTATTGCTTGACACTTTTCAATAGGGTTTCCTAATTATGCTAAAAATAGACATGCTACCTGTTATTTTGGATACAGCAAGTTTTGCTTACCCAATGGATTTGAAATTTTTATGGTAGTCTATGTGAAGCATGAGATAGCTACTGTAATTTTTGTAGATTTTTCTGAATAGTTTTACTATATATTGCTTTAATCACCTAATTAACTAAAAAAATTTGAAAAGGATATTAAATAATTTATTTAGAAGTTAGCACTATACTTTCTAGTGTTCCTCTGGTATGTGCAACAAGTTGGTAAGCTTGGTTTGGTCAAATTAGGCTTTTGCATCATCATTTAATAATTAAGTTAGCAACCCTGTCATTTCTGGACAGATTCCAGATTTACTGGAATTCGATTTGGTTAATGTAAGAATCATGATGTGATGTTTACAATTGATTTGTAGAGAATTTTATAAGCTTTCCAGAATGTCCTCATGCAAGTCATTTGGAATTATAGAACTCTGGTTGTGATTGAATTAAGGGACTACTTGTATGCATATGAAACTTTAAATGTTAATTTATGTATGCCTTTACTATTTCTAAGTTTGTGGTAATGTTCCTAGGTGTTAGGCCCTTAACTGAAGATGAGCATCTTTATCTTAGGTTATGCAAGTTAGGTAAGTTGATCTTGTTCTTTAAGTTAAGTTAGATACATGCTTAAAGTGATTTGAATAGAGCTATTTTACTCGGTAAACGGGTGTCCAGTGATGTTTTCGTTAAACATTTACTGTGATTCATTCATCATGAGCATCATGTCATTCCTTATGCATCCATGATATTTATCTTGTGCATCGGCATGCAATAGGTGTACCGGAGGGAGTAACATTGCTGGAATTCGAGGAACCAAGCGAGCAGCAGCAGCCGACACCGGAGGGTCAGGAGGTGCAGCCTTCAGGAGAAGTGTCAGACGAGGTCGTCATTGAGTGCCCGGATCACCGTCCTTGCAACTTTGTGAAAGGCAAGCCCCGGAGCATATTAAGCCTCCTAATTTCTAAAATGCAGTTACAGTATTATTGTTACATATATATATATATTGTTGCATTAAGTTTAGGTGTTGGATGCAAACACTTGCTGCATTGGTTATCCAATCCTTGTCCAGATATTGATACCCTAAATCCTATGTAGCTCAGGCTCATGTAGTGCTTAGCCCTACTTTAACGCGGTAGAATTCAGGTGATTTCCTGTCACCTGCGAGATATAGGAAGAAACATATGGCACGGTTGGCTATATTTGCTATCGTGGAAAAGAACAAGTCTTAATTTGAAATGAAGACTGGACGGAGGCTTGTCGGTTTGCAGTGACTCCATCTGTGTCGATTAAGGACTGAATCTTAGAGCCTTTCCTATTCATGTTGAACGCATGCCTCTCTCTTAGTTGGCCAGGTCTGGAGACCGACCATGAAGCCGAGTAGCTCACCTCAGGCCAGGAGTTGATAAGTATAAAGTACGCCTCGGAAGGGAGCTGTAGGCATGAGTCCAAGGGTAGGTGATTTAAAAGTCCTGATCGTCCTGGCAGAAGGGTAATCCCTGAGAGTGCTGGCGCTGATCGAACTCGCAAATTTGGTTCCTGAGTTGTCCCAAAGGTGACCCATGGCTACCCTTGCTAAGTATGCCAGGGTGAGAGTTAGGAATACCCCCTCAGCTGAGTTGTAATTCGATTCGAGTCGCCGTCTCTCCCGGTTAGTGAGAACTTGATGGGCTTATCTCCAAAGTAGATACACTAAATAACCTAATGGTTCAGAAATGATGATATGCTGATGACAGCCTTATTATACCTGCTATGGTTAATATTGTTTGCTCCTAATAAGTGAGTGCTCTAGTATAGGTGCTAATCTAGTGGACAGGTAAATGATGATAACTTGATGCTAAGATAAATTGGTTACTATATTCATAAGCTCTTTTATGCAACTGTGTCAAGCTAGCCCACCTCATAAGCCTTGCATGATCCTTGGTGTCTTTTATTTCTAGTTTTGACGGGTAAGTCTAGCTGAGTACCTTCTTGTACTCAGGGTTTATCTCCCACCTGTTGCAGATGACCAGTTCTACTTTGGTTGCTGCAAGTACTGCCTTCTCCCAGTGGGGGATGAAGACTAGACCGTTGGGCGTGGTCTCTACTAGTTCTCATACCTGATAATGCTTTTGTGGGACATGACTCAGACTTGGCAATGTATTTGAAAACTATGATGTTTTGTACTAAACTATGTTGCTTCCGCACACTCAAACTTGGTTTGTAATATGTTATTTGAACTATGATGGATGTAATTCGAATGCTACTTGTGAGATGTTGTAATGAATGATGTGTTGTGTTGAATCACTATGATCTTGGTTTGTATGTCGAGAGTTGGTTGAAATCCTTCGTGATTTCTGGACTACCGGGATTATGGGAGCTTAAGTATAGGAATTTGATCACTTCGGTGATTATTTTTGTACTTACGTTCTTATGATTTGGTTGGTTCTGTTACAGCTGGCATTAGAGCAAGATTCGACACTAAACATGTCATTTGTGTATTTAAAACAAAAGTATTTGCGAAAATCCTAAATTAAATACTAAGTATTGCCAGTGGTCATATCCCTTATGCCCAAATAAGGACTCTTAGGTGGCTTATTAAAGTACAAACTTGGGAGTTCCTGCTTGTTTTTGTTTCGTCGTCCATACGGCATGCTATTGTATGGATGCCATCCGTTTGGGTGGTAATGTATGGATCAAAATACCTCTACGCTCTAGTAAGTGGGAGTTGTGAGAGCATGACCGTCCAACCATCGGTCTAGGGGAGAGTAGTTGTGGTTGCTCGCATACGTACATGTTCGATCATGTATCTATGAGAGTACTTAAATGTGGGTATCTCTGATGGGTAGCTCTGATACTAGAGTATATGCATCGGGGATGTATGTATGAAAGTATTTAGTTTACATGCCTTTTTGGGAAATTACTGGGCTGAAATGAAATTTTCTGCAGGTACACTAACAACGTATCATTGTAGATCGACTAGCTACCGTATATGAGAGAACGTATGTATGCCACCGTATATTTCGCTAGCCTTTAAATTTTTCTAGGTTTGTGAGGACTTACGAATCGTGCATGCATCATGCGTAAGCATACATGGCATTTCTTGCATTACTCCCTCCTTTAAAATATGATTGTCCCGACTAATTAAATTTCATATCCCTTAAATGATTCTCCCCTTACGTTGCAACTTTTTGCTACAGATGGCGCGCACAAAACTCACTGCTCGCAAGTCTGCTGGAGGCAGGGCGCCTCATCACCGTTTAGCTCCTCATGAGCCCCGTCCGGAGCCTATGAGGTAGAAAGGCTGAGGACAAAGCTGGCTCGGGTGACTACTGAGAGGAATGCGGCTTAGCATCGTTTGGAGCAAGTAACACAGGAACAGGACCAAGAGATGTCTTCCCTAATGACTTGCCTGGATTGCCTCCGGACCGTGATGTAGAATTCAAGATAGAACTCATTCTGGGTATGGCTCCTATTTCTCAAAGGCCCTATAGAATGCCGCCCAATGAGTTGGCTGAGCTGAAGAGTCAGTTGAATGAGCTCCTAAAGAAAGGTTTGATTTGGCCTAGTTCTTCTCCTTGGGGTTGTCTGGCTATCTTTGTGAAGAAGAAGGACGAGTCTCTGCGCATGTGCGTGGATTATCACCCCCTTAATGCTGTTACCATCAAGAACAAATACCCTCTTCCTCGCATCGATATTCTGTTTGATCAGCTCTCCAAAGCTAAGGTATTCTCCAAGATCGATTTGAGGTTTGGCTACCATCATATCAAAATTCATCCTGAAGATATACCTAAGACAGCTTTCTCTACTCGTTATGGCTTGTTCGAATACCTTGTCATGTCCTTTGGGTTGACAAATGCTCCGGCACACTTTATGTACCTGACAAATTTGGTATTCATGCCAGAATTGGACAAATTCGTCGTCGTGTTCATTGATGATATCCTTGTATATTCTCATAATGAAGAAGAGCATACTGAACATCTGAGAATTGTTTTAACTCGGTTATGTGACAACCAGCTTTATGCTAAGTTCAGCAAGTGTGAATTCTAGTTGAACAAGATACCTTTTCTAGGTCATGTGTTATCTGGAGATGGAATTTCGGTTGACCCTACTAAGGTGCAAGAAGTCCTAGAGTGGAAGGCACCTACTACGGTCACAGAAGTCCAAAGTTTCCTGGGTTTGGCTGGCTACTATCATCGCTTTATCCCAGATTTCTCAAAAATCACAAAGCCCATGACTCGACTACTTCAAAAGGATGAGAAGTTTGTGTGGACTCCAAAGTGTGAAGAGGCTTTCCACACTTTACGGACCTTACTAACCTCTGCTCCTGTGTTGGCACAACCTGACATCGAGAAGCCTTTTGATGTCTATTGTGATGCATGTGGCACCAGTTTGGGGTGTGTTCTTATGCAGGAGGGCCGGGTCATTGCTTAGGCTTCGCGCCAGCTTCGAAAGCATGAAATCAATTATCCTACCCGTGACTTAGAGCTAACCGTGGTTGTTCATGCCCTAAAGATTTGGAGACATTACTTGCTGGGTAATGTGTGCAATATCTATACTAACCATAAAAGCCTCAAGTACATCTTTACTCAACCCGAGTTGAACATGCGTCAACGACGATGGTTAGAATTAATCAAAGACTACAACCTTCAAGTGCACTACCATCCTGGTAAGGTAAATGTGGTTCCTGATGCCTTAAGCAGAAAGGCCCATTGCAATTCCTTAGTTAGTAAAGACTTTCATCTAGCACACCTCCTTCATCCTGTAGTACTCCACAATATCACTGTGGATTGCTCTCTTAGAAGTCAAATTATCGAACTCCAGAAGACTGATGTGGGTGTGTTTCATATCAAGTGGAAGATGAAAGATCAAGAGACCAAGCACTTTAGGGTCGATGATAAAGGAATTCTCTGGTTTAATGATAGGCTTGTGGTACGCAAAGACAAAGAACTTAGAAATCAAATTATGGCTGAAGCCCATTCTTCTAAATTGTCCATCCATCCTGGTAGCAGTAAAATGTATCAAGATCTCAAGCTGTATTATTGGTGGACCAAAATGAAGAAAGAAATCGTAGCTTACGTGGCAAGGTGCGATAACTGTTGCAGAGTCAAGGCTATTCACATGAGGCCCAGATTATTGCAGCCACTCTCTATTCCTGGCTAGAAGTGGGAAGAAATTAGCATGGATTTCATTATTGGATTACACACTACCAAAAAGGGTTGTGATTCCATCTAGGTTATCATAGATCGTCTAACTAAATCAACTGACTTTATTTCGGTTAAGTCTACCTATCACCCTCACAATTATGCTAAGATTTACTTTCAACAAGTGGTACGTCTCCATGGTGTACCCAAATCCATTGTTTCAGATAGAGGACCACAATTCATGGCTTGCTTTTGGGAGTGCTTACATCAGAACCTTAGCACTCATCTAATCCGTAGTTCTGCCTATCATCCGCAAACATCAGGACAGACTGAGCATGTTAATCAAATTCTTGAAGACATGCTTAGAGCTTGTCTTATCTCTTGCAAAGGCTCTTGGGAGGATTGGTTGCCTCTCGCTGAATTCTCTTATAACAATAGTTATCAAGAAAGTATAAAAATGGCTCCTTTTGAAGCTTTTTATGGCCGCAAGTGTAGAACTCCTTTGAACTGGGTGGAACCCAGAGAAAGAAGATTCTATGGTATGGATTTTATAAAAGAAGCCGAAGAGCAAGTCTGAACTATACAGAAGAATATGACTGCCGCGCAGGCTAGACAAAAGAGCTATGCTGATAAGAGAATAAAACCTATTGAGTTTGAAGTAGGTGACCATGTTTATCTGAAAGTATCCCCTATGAAAGGAGTAAAGCGTTTTGGAATCAAAAGGAAGCTTGAGCCGCGATATGTTGGACCTTACCGTATTATCGAGAAAAGTGGAAGAGTAGCATATAAGCTCGATCTACCACGTGAGATGGGAGCTAAATTCCCGGTATTCCATGTGTCCCAACTGAAGAAGTGTCTCCGTATTCCCGAGGAAAGAATAGCGACAAGGAAAGTCAACTTGAAATCTGATCTTTCTTATGAGGAGAAGCCTGTGCAAGTTCTAGATACTCAAGAAAGAGTGACTCGTACGTGAGTAGTTAAGTTATAGAGACTTTTCCCTGTGTGCCATTATAAAAGATCGTAATCCCTTGTGTGCCCCTAAAAAAATTCAGCGGTCTTCAGCGCCACTACTCCAACTTTTTCGTGTCAACCATGCCACTTCCGTCAGTTTGGGCTCTAACGCCGTTAAACTGCAGGTGTGAAAAGATAAAAATGCCCTTAAGTTCAAATATGTTATTAATTTTTTTGAGCATCTTAACGACTTCAAATGAAAAAACTCAAAATTAGAAAGTTGTAGATCTCATCGAGATCTATAATTTTCATATAAATTTTTTCCCATTTAATTTCGCAAAAAAAATAATATGATTTTTCTAAGATATATTAATCATATCAAATCATATTTTTTTGCGAAATTAAATGAAAAAAAAATTATATGAAAATTATAGATCTCGACGAGATCTACAACTTTCTAGTTTTGAGTTTTTTCATTTGAAGTCGTTAAGATGCTCAAAAAAAATTTAATAACATATTTGAACTTAAGGGCATTTTTGTCTTTTCACACCTGCAGTTTAACGGCGTTAGAGCTCAAACTGACGGAAGTGGCATGGATGACACGAAAAAGTTAGAGTAGTGGCGCTGAAGACCGCTGAATTTTTTCAGGGGCACACAGGGGATTACGATCTTTTATAATGGCACACAGGGAAAAGTCTCTAAGTTATATAAGGTAGTTTGGAGTAATCATAGTGAACGGGATGCAACCTGTGAGCAGGAAGATTATTTAAAGGAAAATCATCCAACTTTCTATACTAAATGGTACGCTTTCTAAATCTCAGGACGAGATTTTTCTAAGGGGGGAGGGCTGTAACACCCTAGGTGTTTGGCTTCCACTAAATTGCATGTCATTTCATAAACATATGCATCATCTATGTCATCATGCCATTATCACTGAAACATGCGTATGCAACATTCGCAATTCTGTTGTTTCATACTTAATTTGCTTGAGAATGGTAGTAGTGCAACCTGTGAATGCAACATGAATTTCTCATACCTTGAAACATGGCAATATGGTAGTAATGTGACAAGTGTAAAATAACAACAAAGTCATGAAACATGTGAAACATTGCATTGCAACAATTGAGTGAATTGATTGTTTTATGCTTCAGCACATGTGATCATTAGAAAATTGGTATAACAATTGTGTAAAGTGGTTGATCATGGTCTAATACACCTTAACTACACTTAGGGTAATTGTTTGGACATTGTTCATGTAGATCAAGATGACAAAATTGCCCCTTGGGAGAGGTTTGACTTGAATTGACCCTTAGAGTGTCACAGTTTGACTGATTCAAAAGACCAACTTAGAGGCTTTGCATGGCTGTGCACTCTTTACCAAAGTTGTAGCTAATTTATCAAGGAACAAAAGTTGTTTTATGATCAACTCATGAAAATGTGTGGAACAGCCTCAAACATGGCCCACAAGTCAAAATTGAAGGCTGATTCAAACACTTGAAAATTTTCTAAGTGTTATAACTGGATTCAGTTCGTGTACCCAACTTTTTCACCTTGTATCTCCCTAACAAAGCCAAACCAGCTTGAGCTCCAATAATAAGAGTTGTAGTTCACATATAGATGATCAACTTTGTTAACTATGGCATGATCTAAATCATCACGGATTAGGTGCTACAGTGCTGACCATTTTCACTAAATCGGTCGTTGGATCAAGCAAAACTTGCTCTGTCAGTCGGTCGTTGGATCACTGAATCGGTGAATCAGGTGAGCTACAGTGCTAACCATTTTCAGAAAACGTCCGACGCGTGTATGCCACGTGTCGCCGGTCGCCTGATCACGCTGCCACGCGTCGTGAGCATCCTGGCGCTGCTGGCCGCGACATGAGCACCCCGCATGCCTGCCCGACGCACTCACCGCTCCATTTGCTTTTCTTTCTCCTTCCCCGCGCGCAGCGCCAAGCCACAACCGCCCTCCATTTCCGACCGAGCGTCGCCATTGTCGTGCATGCTCATCACTGCAAAAATGCGCTGGCCATCTCGCTCCTAGCCTCGCCGTGATCCCCTCTACCTCCTCCACCCCACCATCGGTCCAATTGAGCCTTGGTAAGGGCGAAATCGCCGTTTTCTTCCACCGCCGCCATGGCTGACCTCGCCGGAGATGGCGCTCCACATGGACACCTGCCACTATGGCCTTCCCATCCTCTCTCTCTCTCGCGCTAGGTCCTAGGTGCGATGCTGATGCTCATCGAGTCGCCCATTAGAGCTGTGATGCCGTTGTCTTACCGGAGCCGGCCATGCCGTGGCCGTGCGCTGTCGTGGCCGTCGCCACCCCCTCTAGCTGTGATGATAACCTCAATAGATGGTTCCCCTAGATGCACATAGGCAAGGCGAACGTCGTAGCACTGCTGACATCGCCGGTGGAGCCACCGGTGACGAGTTGCGCCGTTGTCTTCCTCCGTTCCCCTGACTGTCTCGCTATCGCGCGGGTCCCGGTTGTCAGCTGCTAAGGCCAAGGCGGGAGCCAGCCTAGGCTGCGCCGTGTCTAGGCCGCGCCAGCGCCTGTGTACGCGTGTGTTGTGGGCCACCGTTCTTTCGGGCCATCCCAGTAGCTGAGATAGGTTTTCTTATTTGTGTTTTTTTATTCTTTTCACTGATTGGTGTATATATTCAAAAATATGTAGCTCTCAGATAGTAGATCCAAATGATGTGGTTCCAATTTTGTTGAGTTCATGATAATGTCTAGTTTCTATTAAAAATATAATCCATGCCATGTTCTATTATGAAAATGGGAGTTTCTATTTATCTCTTGTAATCATGCAAGAAATAGGGGTAATTATATCTTTTTCTAGGTAGCTCCAAATGGCATGAAATTTTTATGGTGTACTGCTCATATCATGAATAGCTTGTAGTTAATTTTTCATAAATTTTGGACACTGTTTGTAGGAGATAGAAAATTATCTTGTTTGCAAGGATGGATCTTGTGTGAATTTTCATAATTTATCTATAGTTCTAGTAAAGGTAAAATTTGGTGAATGCTATTCTTATGCTAGAATGATTCTAGGAAAAATGTGAAATCTGTTGCTTGACACTTTTCAATAGGGTTTCCTAATTATGCTAAAAATAGACATGCTACCTGTTATTTTGGATACAGCAAGTTTTGCTTACCCAATGGCTTTGAAATTTTTATGGTAGTCTATGTGAAGCATGAGATAGCTACTGTAATTTTTGTAAATTTTTCTAAATAGTTTTACTATATATTGCTTTAATCACCTAATTAACTAAATAAATTTGAAAAGGATATTAAATAATTTATTTAGAAGTTGGCACTATACTTTCTAGTGTTCCTCTGGTATGTGCAACAAGTTGGTAAGCTTGGTTTGGTCAAATTAGGCTTTTGCATCATCATTTAATAATTAAGTTAGTAACCCTGTCATTTCTGGACAGATTCTAGATTTATTGGAATTCGATTTGGTTAACGTAAGAATCATGCTGTGATGTTTACAATTGATTTGTAGAGAATTTCATAAGCTTTCCAGAATGTCCTCATGCAAGTCATTTGGAATTATAGAACTCTGGTTGTGATTGAATTAAGGGACTACTTGTATGCATATGAAACTTTAAATGTTAATTTATGTATGCCTTTACTATTTCTAAGTTTGTGGTAATGTTCCTAGGTGTTAGGCCCTTAACTGAAGATGAGCATCTTTATCTTAGGTTATGCAAGTTAGGTAAGTTGATCTTGTTCTTTAAGTTAAGTTAGATACATGCTTAAAGTGATTTGAATAGAGCTATTTTACTCGGTAAATGGGTGTCCAGTGATGTTTTTGTTAAACATTTACTGTGATTCATTCATCATGAGCATCATGTCATTCCTGATGCATCCATGATATTTATCTTGTGCATCGGCATGCAATAGGTGTACCAGAGGGAGTAACATTGCTAGAATTCGAGGAACCGAGCGAGCAGCAGCAGCCGACACCGGAGGGTCAAGAGGTGCAGCCTTCAGGAGAAGTGCTAGATGAGGTCGCCGTTGAGTGCCCAGATCACCGTCCTTGCAACTTTGTGAAAGGCAAGCCCTAGAGCATATTAAGCCTCCTAATTTCTGAAATGCAGTTACAGTATTATTGTTACATATATATATTGTTGCATTAAGTTTAGGTGTTGGATGCAAACACTTGCTGCATTGGTTATCCAATCCTTGTCCAGATATTGATACCCTGAATCCTATGTAGCTCAGGCTTGTGTAGTGCTTTGCGCTGCTTTAACGCGGTAGAAGTCAGGTGATTTCCTATCACCTGCGAGATATAGGAAGATACATATGGCACGGTTGGCTATATTTGCTATCGTGGAAAAGAACCAGTCTTAATTTGAAATAAAGATCGGACGGAGGCTTGCCGGTTTGCAGTGACTCCGTCTGTGTCGATTAAGGACTGAATCTTAGAGCCTTTCCTGTTCATGTTGAACGCATGCCTCTCTCTTAGTTGGTTGGGTCTGGAGACCGACCATGAAGCCGAGTAGCTCACCTCAGGCCAGGAGTCGATAAGTATAAAGTACGCCTCGGAAGGGAGCCGTAGGCATGAGTCCAAGGGCAGGTGATTTAAAAGTCCTGATCGTCCTAGTAGAAGGGTAATCCCTAAGAGTGCTGGCGCTAATTGAACCCACGAATTTGGTTCCTGAGTTGTCCCAAAGGTGACCCACGGCTACCCTTGCTAAGTATGTCAGGGTGAGAGTTAGGAATACCCCCTCAGCTGAGTTGTAATTCGATTCGAGTCGCCGTCTGTCCCAGTTAGTGAGAACTTGCTGGGCTTATCTCCAAAGTAGATATACTAAATAACCTAATGGTTCAGAAATGATGATATGTTGATGACAGCCTTATTATACCTGCTATGGTTAATATTGTTTGCTCCTAATAAGTGAGTGCTCTAGTATAGGTGCTAATCTAGTGGACAGGTAAATGATGATAACTTGATGCTAAGATAAATTGGTTACTATATTCATAAGCTCTTTTATGCAACTGTGTCAAGCTAGCCCACCTCATAAGCCTTGCATGATCCTTGGTGTCTTTTATTTCTGGTTTTGACAGGTAAGTCTAGCTGAGTACCTTCTCGTACTCAGGGTTTATCTCCCACCTGTTGTAGATGACCAGTTCTACTTTGGTTGCTGCAAGTACTGCCTTCTCCTAGCGGGGGATGAAGACTAGACCATTGGGCGCAGTCTCTACTAGTTCTCATACCTGATAATGCTTTTGTGGGACATGACTCAGACTTGGCAATATATTTGAAAACTATGATGTTTTGTACTAAACTATGTTGCTTCCGCACACTCAAACTTGGTTTGTAATATGTTATTTGAACTCTGATGGATGTAATTTGAATGCTACTTATGAAATGTTGTAACGAATGATGTGTTGTGTTGAATCACTACGATCTTAGTTTGTATGTCAAGAATTGGTTGAAATCCTTCGTGATTTCCGGACTACCGGGATTATTGGAGCTTAAGTACAGGAATTTGATCACTTCGGTGATTGTTTTTATACTTACGTTCTTATGATTTGGTCGGTTCTATTACACTCTCCTGCAACTTTGAACTCCAACATTTAGCTTATGCTATCCAAACCACTACCCTTTGTGATGTCCCTATGGTTTATGAATTTCTGGATGTATTTCTAGAGGAATTACCAGGTTTACCACCTGATAGGGATGTGGAATTTAAGATTGAGTTAGTGCTAGGTATGGCACCTATCTCAATAAGGTCGTATAGAATGCCACCAAATGAGTTAGCAGAACTTAAGATTTAGTTACAGGATCTATTGGACAAGGGTCTTATCCAACCTAGCTCATCTCCGTGGGATGTCCAGCATTGCTTGTGAAAAAGAAGGACAAGTCACTAAGAATGTGTGTAGATTACAGATCACTCAATGTTGTAACCATCAAGAACAAATACCTGTTGCCTCGCATCGACATCTTGTTTGATTAGTTGGCAAAGGCAAAGGTATTCTCTAAAATTGACTTGAGATCATGCTATCATCAGATAAAGATCAGGCCAGAGGACATACCTAAAACTGCTTTCTCTACTAGGTATGGCTTATATGAGTATTTGGTTATGTCTTTCGGACTAACAAATGCTCCTGTCTACTTTATGTACCTAATGAATTCGGTATTCATGCCCGAGCTTGACAAGTTCGTGGTCGTGTTTATCGATGATATATTGATTTATTCGGAAAATGAGGCAGACCATGAAGAGCATCTGAGGATTGTTCTATCCAGATTGAGGGAGCATAAGCTATATGCAAAATTTAGCAAGTGTGAATTTTGGTTGAGCAAAGTACCTTTCTTAGGTCATATCTTATCAAGGGATGGAATCTCTGTAGACCCATCAAAAGTACAAGAGGTCATGGATTGGAAAGCCCCAACTTCGGTTCATGAAGTTTGAAGTTTTCTAGGGTTAGCAGGATATTATCGTCGTTTCATTCTAGATTTCTCAAAGATAGCTAAGCCCATGACCAGACTACTTTAGAAAGATGAGAAGTACAAATGGACACCAGAATGTGAAGCAGCTTTTCACACCCTCAGAACTCTATTAACTACCGCACCTATTTTAGCATAACTTGACATTGAGAAGCCTTTCGATGTATTTTGTGATGCATCGGGAATAGGTTTGGGGTGTGTGCTTATACAAGAAGGAAGAGTTATTGCATATGCTTCTCGACAATTGAGAAAGCATGAAGTCAACTACCCTACGCATGATTTAGAACTTGCAGCAATTGTTCATGCATTAAAGATATGGAGACATTATTTGTTGGGCAATGTATGTCATATATATACTGACCACAAAAGTCTCAAGTATATCTTTACCCAACCAGAGCTAAACATGAGACAGCGAAGATGGTTATAATTGATTAAGGACTACAATTTGGAAGTGCACTATCATCCAGGGAAAGCTAATGTAGTAGCCGATGCACTCAGTCAGAAATCTCATTGTAATACTATGGAAGCACTGTTAGAAGATGGCTTCAATTTGTTACATCCTACTGTACTGCATAATATCACGATCAGTTGTTCACTTGAGAGCAAAATCATAGAGCTACAGCAGACAGATATAGGTATAAGTCACATCAAGAGAAAAATGCAAGAGCAAGAAACCAAGCATTTTAGATTGGACGAAAGAGGTGTGCTATGGTTTGAGGACAGACTCATGGTACCAAAAGACCATGAGCTTAGAAATCAATTTTAGACAAAGCTCATTCGTCCAAATTGTCCATCCATCCGGGTAGTAGTAAGATGTACCAAGATTTGAAAGCTCATTTTTGGTGGACTAAGATGAAGAAAGAGATCACAGCCTATGTCGCTAGGTGCGGCAACTGCAGCAGGGTAAAAGCTGTTCATATGAAATCTGCTAGATTACTTCAGCCATTGCCTATTCTAGGTTGGAAATGGGAAGAAATCAGTATGGACTTTATCATAGGCCTTCCGATGACACCGCAAGGTCACGATTCAATATGGGTTATTGTAGATCGTCTCACCAAGTCAGCGCATTTTATACCCGTGAACACAAGGTATATAGTTGGGAAATACGCTAAGCTATATGTTTCTCAGATCGTGAGACTACATGGAGTACCTAGGACCATAATCTTAGATCGAGGACCACAGTTCATAGCTCGTTTCTGGGAACACTTACACCAGGCCTTGGGAACTAAGCTAATCAAAAGTTCAGCATACCATCCTCAAACTTTAGGACAGACAGAGCGAGTGAACCAAATCTTGGAAGATTTGCTAAGAGCTTGTGTTATATCTTCCAAAGGTTCATGGGAGAAATGGGTACCTTTAGCTGAATTCTGGTATAACAACAGTTATCAAGCAAGTATCAAGATGGCTCCATTTGAAGCTTTGTACGGCAGAAAATGTAGAACTCCGTTGAATTGGATTGAGCCCGGTGAGAGGAGATACTTTGGTATTAACTTTGTTAATGAAGCTAAAGAGCAAGTGCGTGTTATCCAACAGCATATGAAGGCAGCTCAATTGAGACAAAAGAGTTATGTTGACAAAAGAAGAAGACCACTGACTTTTGAAGTGGGTGACTATGTATACTTGAAGGTATTACCCATGAAAGGGGTGAAGAGATTTAGAATGAAAAAGAAGCTTTCACCTAGATATGTAGGGCCATACAAGATTCAGGAACGAAAGGGGAATGTTGCTTATAAGTTACAACTTCCACCAGAGATGAGTGCAATATTTGATGTCTTCCATGTTTCTCAGTTGAAGAAATGTCTTCGTGTACCTGAAGAAGCTATTGCACCCACCAATGTACCGCTTCAATTGGATTTGACCTATGAAGAAAAGCCAATCCGAGTGTTAGAAGAGATGGAAAGAGTAACACGGAGTAAGATCATTAAGTTCTATAAGGTGGTGTGGAACAATCACAGTGAACAAGATGCTACGTGGGAACGAAAGGATTATTTATGATAGGTTTGTCCCGCCTTTTTCCAAGAATGGTAGGTCTTGCAAATCTTAGGACTAGATTTTTATAAGGGGGAGGGGTTGTAACACCCTAGGTGTTAGCCTTGCATAACTTGACTTGCATAGCATGAGCATGAGCATCAAGCATTCTTATATAAGCATTTACACTTGAAACATTTGATTGAAACATATGCAACATTTCTTATTATTTCATGTTTCCATGTGTATATGCATATGATCATGAGTGTAAACATGTAATTGGTTGATATGAGTCACAAAACATACTAGCAACACTTAGGTTAGCAAATGGAACCTTGTTCATGAAGGTCACCTTTCATGATCAAGCACTTAAGTAATGTTACATGTGTTGACCTAGATAGCCCTATGTGTGACCAATGCATGAAGTGATTGTATGACCTTGCAATTAGCTTAAACATGTTTAGAGTATCATTATGAACAACTATGGTATTCATGGTTCGGGGCAAATTGGTCACCAAGCCATAGTTTGAAGGTATACCATCATTTGAATGTAACATGTTTGACCAAGTTTAAACTATGTGCTAGAGACCTTGCATGGAGGTGGTCACTAAAGCAAAGTTGTAGTGTTTGGCAAGAGGAACAACTTTTATTTTTGGGTCATTGACTGGTTTAGCTCCTAACATGCTTGAATTAGGCTCACAAAAATTAGCAAATCAACAATTTCAACACTTGGCAAATTTTGCTAAGTCAAGTGCTCTGACAGTTTGAAAACTTCAACTTTAGGATGACATTACTCCTAAACCACTGGGAATTAGGTCTTGAGTGCTAAATAGAAATTGGAGCTAGTACATTGGTCTTCAGTTTCGGTTTAGGAAATTTCAGCTAACCATCCACGGATTTGGAGTTGTCGTCGCTGCAAAACCCGTTGTCAGACCTTGCATCGCTTAACTGATGAACTGAATCAGGTGATTCAGTGGCCGGCCACTAGTAGAGCTCGCATACCGTGTGGAGCCGAAGCACGGCCACGCGTCACCAGCGCCCTACCCTGTGTGGCCAAGCCAGACCAGAGCATGCCTTATCACTCCCTACGCCCACCCGCACTGCCGAGCACTCGCCATTTTCATTTCCTCAGCTCCCTTCTTCGCCGCAGCAGCAACCGCAGCACCGAGCGCTCGCCGCCATCACCCTTGCCGGTGCTAGCTCACCCTCGCCGCTCCTCGACCACCATAGCTACTCCACCGTCACCCCCGAGCCTCACCGCACCCACCCGTACTCACTGACCACGCTTGGTAAGCCTCCACGCCGCGCTTGACCTCACTGGAGCATCACCGCTGAGGCCGTCACCGTGGCTAGAGCACCTCCATCCACCATTGGTCGTGCAATCTTGTGTGCTAGGTTCACCTGAGTTAGTAGATGCTCGTCCGTGCTTTAGATTGCGTCGTCGTGGCCACCGCCCGCCTAGATAGCACAAAGTGCGCGCCGGGTCGAGGGGTTCACCGTAGAGCAGGTGCCGTCGCCGGTGAAGCTCACCGTCGACGAGCCGTGGCCACGCAATGTCGCGCAACACCGCTGCCCTGTTCTGAGTCACTGACACATGGGGTCCACTGTCAGGCGGGTCTCGCCTGTCAGCGACTGGAGAGTATAGGATAGCTCATTTAATTCCAGATTTCATACGGTTTTGTAAATTTTATATCTAGAGTTTGGGAGATCCAAAATTTGTAGTTCAAATTTGGTTAAGATCTTGGTGAAGTGTAGTATTTAGAAAAAATATGATATTAGCATTTTTAGTAAAGTTTTTGGAAGATTTAAATTGAAACTTGAAATGTGTTTTTGAATGCATGCAACTTTGTTTATTTTGTATCTAGAGTTCCTGTGCTCCAGAAATTATGAAATTTTGTGGTAAGCTATTCTTGACATGTATGAGCTCTGGTAAAAATTTGAGGGTCAGTGCATGTATAGATTTATAGTTATAGATTTTTCTTTTATAATTAGGTAATCCTTGTATGAATTTTTATAAATTATTTATGAATTCAATATTCATGAAATTTATTGGAGGTTATCTTAGTACCATATGGATGCTAAGAAAAATATAAAATCTGTTGCTTGACACTTTTTACTAGGGTTTTCTATTTTTGCTATTTTAAGCCTTTATGCCTTGTCATTTTTGCATATGATGTTTTACTTGGTAAAATGAAATGAAACTTTTACAGTAGTATTTTGGTAGCATTAGTAAGGCACTATAAATTTTTGAGAATTTATGATGCAATTTAGTATATGTTTATTATTTAACCTAGGTATCTAAATAAAATAATAAAGGCATTTAAATAAATAGTTTGGGCTTTACCATTATGTTTTCTTGAGTGTATTTGGTATGCTTGCACTGTTGGTAGACTTTGTGTTGTAAAAATTTGAATGCTTACATGAATTAAAAGTATTGTTGCTTTATAATTCGAGTTGGGAGGATTTAGGACAGATTCTGTAGTTTGGTGTGTTGCATAGTGAAAATGATGTATGCTGTAAAAATGGTTAATAACAAAGTTGTAGATAACTTCTTCATACATCTTGTGTTAAAATTTAGGACCATAGGCCAAAGGGTTTGGGAGTTATAGCTGTTTAAAGTTAGTATTTCCGAATTGCTTACTCTCTGAAATTTCTGGACAGCACTAGGTTGCTTGTCTATTTTGGTTGAGATAATTTGTGAATTAGCTTTTGGTGATTAAATAAGAGTTGTAGAAAATTTTATAAGCTTTCTAGAAAGTCCAAGATCACAGCATTGGGATAAGTAGAACTTCAGTTATGAGTAAAATGAGTAGCTACTGTTTGGTGATATAGTAGATGCATTGTTGAAGTAGTTAATTAAATAATCAAGAAGAGATATGCACATACTCAGTAAAACGTGATACACTTGTTATTCCTTAAACAACATGCTGTTAAAAATACTTAAAAGAATGCATTCCTCACTGATCATGCAACTATACTTGTCAACATATATGCATTCGCAATACCTTATGCCATATTCATGCATCTAGGATCGGAGGAAGAAATAACGTTGTTGGAGTTCGATGAAGTAGAGGAAGGGGACCAGCAGGAGAATCCTCAAGCCGCAGCTCCCAAAGGCGAGGAGCAGAACCCAGAAGAGCTTCCGGAGTGCCCTGATCACCGCCCCACTTCCTTTCTAAAAGGCAAGCCCCAGAGCATTCTAAGTCTCCTAGTATTTTACAAATGATTACTTAAGTCCTTATGATTGATGCATTAGGTTATAGGAATTGAATGGAACCACTTGATGCATATAAATTCCTTGTCTAGATATATACACCATTAACCCTGTATAGGTCCAGGATCGAATATATGCTTAGTCATGCTTAGACCAGTAGAAGTCGGGTGATTTCTTGTCACCTGCGAGATATAGGTGGATACCGGAGCACGGTTGGCTATATTTGCTATCATGGAACAGAACCATGGGGTAAAAGAAAATCAAGGCCGGGCGAAACCTATGCGTAGGTTGACTCATGTGATTCTATCTGTGCCAATTAAGGACCATACCATTGTTGGCGCTTCTGACAAGATTGAACGCATGCCTATCACTTAGCTAGCCGGATAACTCGTTCCGACCACGAAGCCGAGTAGCTCAACTCAGGCCAGGTCCCGTTCTGTTGTGCGCTTCTTGCAGGGAGCCAAACTGAGCCCAAGGGCAGGGCAGTCCTAAACGTCCTGGCATTTGGTGTCCCTGATTGTGAGTTGTACCAAAGGTGACCTAAGGCGACTAATGATCTGGTCTGCCTGGGTTTGTGTTAGGAATAAATTCCTAGCTAGTTGAAATCAATTTGAATCACCGTCTCTCTCGGATAGTGAGAAACTTGGCTAGTCCCAACATTGTAGTAACTGTGTTATGGAACATGATGGTTCGAATGAATATGGAATTACAATACCGGCTATGGTTACTATTGTATGCTTTTAAAATGATATACCACATATTTGGCACATGTTAGTTGCTAATTTAGAGATGGATAGTTATAATTAACTTGATAACGGAATCATAATCATATAACTGAGTTAATCGCTTTTTACACAAAATGTTGTCAAGCTATCTCCACTTATACAGCCTTGCATGATCCTTGGAGTCATTTTGTTTTTGGTTTATGATGGGTAAGTCTAGCTGAGTACTTTCTCATACTCAGGGTTTTATTTCCCATTGTTGCATATGGCACTGTATATCATGGTTATTGCAAGAGTTGCTTATATCCCGCTGTGGATGAGGAGTAAGCCTTGGGCTGGCTTCTTATTAAATCCTTCTACATGCTTTTGTGGATTGCGATCATATGTTGGCACTGTACTAAACTATGTTGGAAACTTTACTTTCAAACTTAATTTGCTTCTGCTTTTATCTATCAAACTCGGTTTGTAATAACTTTGTTTCATACTCTGATGATGGAAATGTATCTGTGAACCTTATATAATATGTGACATGTATGTTGAATCATGTACGATCTTGGTTGTTGTAAATCGTTTATTGAGACCCGTCGGGGTACTCGATGGACTACCAGGTTTATATGGGTTCAAGTATGACAGTGCGACCGCTTGTAGGCTACCATTGTACTTATACTCTTAGAAATTGGTCAGTTCCGTGACACAAATATACAAGGCGAAGCTAATCACACACTATCTTCAAGCACAGCTATTCAAGCGGAATGGAACAAGGCATTTTGTCTAGCTTCACATAGGGAAGATAGTAACATCACACTAATCACAAGTTACTTAGTATTAGAACAAAGTGAGGGAAGCATATTTATGCACATGCACAATTAGGATGCATGGTCGTCCTATTTGTCCTCACAAAATTGCCAGCCTAAGGCAGCAATCACGTTCTATATTGGTGGCATAACCTGTACTCTCTCGATATATAGCTAGTCATTAGCTACATTCAATCTACGCATTTGTGGTTAGCGTACCTACAAAAGGATTTCATTTCAACCCAACCCCACAATTATATATGCAGAAATGAAAGTCTGGGCCCTAGGTTGCAAACTAAATACTTCCATATATATATACCCACATATATATACTTTTGTATCAAAGCTACCCGAAAGTAAATATGTCTATACATACATATAGAATATGCAAATATAGCCGTACCAAAGCTAACCCACAATTAAATACTTCCATATATATACGAGATATATATACTTAAGTATCAAAACTACCTCTCCCCTTCGACCGCATGTTCACATCTTGCGGTCATGCCACTCATTAACTTACCTTCTTACCTGAGCGTAGAGGTATAGTGATCCATACATTACCATTCAAGCAAATGGCATCCATATAATAGCATGCCATATGGACGACAAAATAAAAATTGCAAGAAGTAAACCCCCCATAGTTAGTGTTAGTTTACTTATTGCCACCTAGTAGTCCTTAATTGGGCATAAAGGAGGATGTCGCTAGCATAGTGATGCAAATTAGTTTTGACAAATTTGCCTGTAGCTAAAGTTTTAGTCAAAATAGGCTTTTTAAAACAAAACTTTGTTTTTAAAACTATGTACATGATAGTATTATGCTTAATCTTGCTCTGATACCAGCTGTGATAGAATTGCCTAATTTATACAAGATCAAGTACGACTATCCCCGCTAACACGTTGACACGCGTATACTTTCACTTATATAAACCCAATAGTCCGTAGAGTGTCACAAAGGACTCGGTAAATCAACATCACAACCAAGATCACATGATTAAGCAAATGCATATCACATACGTAGAGTTGCAGCAAAAATAATATTACAAATAGGTTCACAAATAATAGTACAAGTTTGGGTTTCAAAACCAATTAGTGAAAACAACATAGCTTTCAAATGATTATATTAATATGAGTTCCAAATACATTGCTAGCATAAGTGACATCCTCTAACAAAAGCATATAGATGAGAAATAAATATAGAGTCATTGAGCCTACCGGCGGTTAGCCACCATCTTCAGCAGGCCAAAAACTTCATCTGCAACATGATGGGATAAACCCTGAGTACTCGAATGTACTCAGCTAGACTTACCCGACATAAACTAGAAATAAAGTGACACCAAGGATTATGCAAGGCTTTATAAGTGGAGCTAGCTTGACAACATTTTGCATAAAAACCACTAATTCAACTTATACATTTTATAATCGATCATCAAGTTAATTATAGCAATTCATCTCTAGATTAGCAACTAACCTGTGACAAATATGTTGTATAGCATTTAGTAGCATAACAATAGTAACCATAGCCGGTATAAGAATTCCATGTTCATCATAACCACCATATTCCATAATCTAGTTACTACGATGTTGGTACTAGCCAAGTTTCTCAATGTCTGGGAGAGACAGTGATTCGAATCGATTTCAACCAGCTAGAAATTTATTCCTAACACAAACCTAGACATACCTATGCCAAGGCAGTCTTAGGTCACCTTTGGTACAACTCAGGTCCACATTTCGTGGGTTCGGTTAGCGCCACACAATCAGGGACTAATGGTAGCCATGTCACTCAAGCCATGCCTGCCTACGGTCCCGGACCTGGTCGCTCAGGTCATGCTTGCCCACGGTCTATTGATCTGCTCCCTGCATATCCTTACTTCCTCTAGTGTGTGCACTTTTATAGAGCGGGGCCTGGCCTGAGTTGATCTACTTGGCTTCGTGGTCAAAACGAGTTATCCGGCCAGCTAAGTGATAGGCTTGCGTTCAATCTTGTCAAAAAGCGCCAACAACAGTACGGTCCTTAATCGACACAGACGGGGATAGATCCACACCCAAAACCTCCATGTCTTGTTGCTTCTCTATCGACATCCCACCCAGTCTCCATTCATTATTAACACATGGTTATTTCCATGATAGCAAATATAGCCAACCGTGCTTTGGTATCCACCTATATCTCGTAGGTGATAGGAAATCACCCGACTTCCACCGGTCTAAGCATGGGTAAGCATATATTCAATCCAAGACCAACATAGGGTTAAAGGTATATGTATCTAGACATGGTAGTTCCATGCATCAAGTGGTTCCAACCAACTCTTATAACCTAATCCATCAAACATAAAAGACTCAAGTAGTATTTTGTAAAACACTAGGAGACTTATAATGCTCCAGGGCTTGCCTGTGATTCAACACTAGGTCAGTGTTTATTAGATGACACTCGCTTGGTGAGCATCTCTCATCCTAGCACTTGTCTAGTCCTTCCATCTTCAGGATAGGTCCACCATACACCGTCTTTGGGTTTGGCTCCAACATCACGTCCTTCACGTGGTGCATCTAGCGTACCTAGATGAGATGCAAGATGCAAGTGTATGAATATGAAGAATGGTAATATGAGATGCATCACACAATAGCATTCAAGGAAAACATAAGATCATGCAAGACATAGGCACCTAGATTTATTTAACTAAACATCACACAATCTATTATAGAGGGATAGCAAGCATATTAGGCATGGCACACAAGTGAACTTTAAGTTCAGATATTGTAAGCATTCATCAACCAAGAACCAATCTAAGTAGAGCACCATAAGAGCTAGGGCTGCTGTAAGAGCAACACCAATATAGCTATTCAACTAATTAACTAGGGCCATACAATTTAGAGCATGCACAGAAACATCAAGAATGGCAATCAACTTAAGTGCATACAAAGAATCTGGACAGCAGCACAGCAGTGACTTGTTTCAACCATAACTCGAGTTGCAAGCATCAAACAAAGATGATCCTAGACTTTATAGAAATCTTATTAAATTATCTAAAACATGTTTATTATCATCACAAGGTGATTCCACAATTAACAAGGCCAATCAAGCACAATTGGGTAACTCTGTCTAGACTTGGATAGATTATGCCATGCAACTCACAAGCTTATAACTTGATATTTAGACTACCAAAAACGGTGATCTTTAACAATTTGGAAAGCTCATGAAAATCACTACACTTCTATTAACTCCAAGACATGATTGAAAGCCTAGTTAGGTCAAACAACACAATCATTCAGATCTGTACAGAGAGAATGCAAAACCTGATAGGGAAATTATAAAATCTATAGCTCCTAAATTATCAGGCCTATGGTCATGAAAATTTAACACAATCTAGATTATGAAATTAGATACAACTTTGGTATCCGCTCCAACCACAGAAAACATCATTTACACCACGAAAATAATTGCACATGCAGCCCAAACAACAGTGGTACAGAAAACTGATAGGAACTTCAGAGAAGCATAACTGGAGTTCTAGACCTCCAACAAACATGAATCATAACTTTTTGAAAATGTTATGAAGTTACCTACAACTTTATTATTCTCATCTTAAGATGATTCAATAGTTAACAAGGTCATTTAATCCAATAATTGCATCTCTGTCTAAAACATGGATAGAATATGACATGCCAGTTTAAACAGCTATAACTAGAGTTCTACATGACCAATAATTGTGGTTCTAGACTTTTTAGAAATTATAGCAAATTCTCAAAAACTTTGGTATAAACACCTAGAGCTAATTCTGCTATTACAAGGCCCCGCAGTACCAACAAGGCAACCCAATCTGGGTTTGGGCAGAAACAACCACAAAAATTTAAGCAACAATAACTAAAAATCTATTTAACAAAAAATTATGCTATTTAGTTTTTTGAAAAGATTAAGAAAAGTACTACAACTCATGTATTGACATCAAGTCGTGATTCATAACTTAAATGAGCTAATTAATTCAAACATGTAGGCATATTCAGAATAGGAGCAAAGCAACATAGTGCATTTGTTATTTTTATAGCTCTTGAAATATCAAGCCTAATATCCTGAACATTTTACCATAGCATACCCATAGCATCAGTAGCCTAGCATAAACATTTCACATTTATTTGAGCACAAAAACTGCAGTTATGAAAAAGACGAGACATAACTACTATTAAAAACCTAACTGCATAAATCTATTTTTACTGCAACATATTTAACCTAAAACATGCCATATTATAGATTTAGTACATAGATAATTTCACAAGGATTCCAAAAAATCCTCATTTACTATTTTATGATTTTCTACTAATTACTATGAATTTTCAAAGTTGATCGTTCAAATCTACATAAATCAAAGAAAAGGAATGTAAATCTTGCATCGGGAACCCTACAGTTTTCTCAAATCGAACAAGCCCAGAAAGGTACACTCTTTGTCTCTAGCTATTTTGCAATGGGAACCCTAGAACTTGTTTCTATTTAAACCCACGTCCTTCTTCTTCCTTAACCGAGCAGAGGATAGGGGACGGAGGGGAAGCTGGGCTCTACTGTGGAGGGGGAGGCCAGCGTCAAGGGGGAGGCTAGCAGCAGGGCTGATGCGGCCAGCTAGGCCTTAGCCATGGCCACCCATGGCCATGCTCGGCCTGGCATGGCTGGCTATAGGCCAGCAGCAGCCTGGCGGTGAGCAGGCGACACTGGCGGCCAGGAGGCTCTACGTGAGGTGGGGAAGGAGGAGGAAGGAGAGGGGAACCAGCAGCATGGCAGGGTGGTGGTTGGAGGCTTCTATAGAGAGCGAGCTCGCCATGGCCATGGGAGCTTCATTGCTCAGCCATGGCGGCATGGAGCTCTGCTTCGGCGATTGGCCATGGCGGCACGGTCGCACGAGGTCGAAGCGAGAGGGAAAGGGCAGAGAGTGAGAGAGAGAGCCAGAGAGAGGGCAGAGAGTGCCTCCCCATTGACGTAGGGCGCAGGGGCATGGGTGCATGCGTTGGCATTGGAGGGGGTGAGCTCACTCATGGTTGCCATGCACAGGCCATGCGGAATCCATTGGGGCATTTCCGCGAACACCTAGCGGACGACGGAGTGGCTGGCGTGGAACACGTCTTTGGGATGTCTACGTGCCGAATTTGATAATGGGCCCAAAATGAAGTTTGTTGCTCTCCTGATGCTCTACACTTCTTATTTAAGGTGCCAAGTAATTAGAGCTCTGGATCAGTAGGTAATTAGGCTCCAAAGTGATAGTGTCAGCGCGTTGATAGCGATGAACAAAAGTCCAAATTGATGGTCAGAACGAAGTCAAACGAGTGCCATCCTTTTGCACGCTCTTTTCCATGATGTATACTCCAACTTCTATCTTTGGACCAAATCAAGTTGTTTAACAAAATCATGAGAACATGAGATGCCAAGGTCAACGATGATTAATCCCAGACTTAGCAAAAAATTAAGTACTGAAAACAACTGCAGATTCAAAGTTTGAGCCTCGGTTTGACTTAGTTCCAAGTTGATCTGGCTCTTGGTCCAAAAACAAGGTTTGTTTTACTCCACTCAAACTTCAACTTTTATTAAAGGTCAAACTTCATATCTAGTGCATGAACTGATTCTTCATCTTAGTCAAAGCAGCATCTTGTGAACCCTGGAATCATGGTTTTCGACCAATTGAGGCCTTTTCTTGACATGTGCTCAACAAGAACCCTTCATGACTTTTGTTGTAGATCTCAATTAGAGTTGTTTCAGCAAGGTAGTAAGGTTTGGTTGATGACCTATAATTCCATTCACTTAATAAAGCAATCTAGGAAAGATTATAACTTATCATTTCATGTGACTTCTTGATTCCAAACTTCATGAAACTTTTTGACTGGTCATGATGAATGCATGTTGATGTAATGTACATGAAATAAGCATGTTTAACCTTACTCTTGCATAATCTTAACAAGGGTCCACATGTAAGCAAAGGTGCGTTGTCCAAGTTTAAGTTGGAGCTCACTCTTGTAGATTTGATCTTGACACCGTCATCACCACTTAACATGTCATGTTTGAGCTCAACCCCATTGCTTAACTAGTGACAAACACCTAGGGTGTTACATTGCCTTTCTTGGGGATATAGCCCAATCTCTCTTTGTTGAGAGAAAATCTTTGGCTACCCAAGCACTTTAGCAAGCGGGCTTTGCCACCATAGACATTGCCTAAGGCAGGAGTGAGCTCATTGACCTCCTTCTTGAGGATCTCATTCTCAACCATAAGTGAGGAACCACAAGTGAAACCATCACTCATAGGTGAAGTGTAAGTGGATGATGAGCTACATGAAGGGTTAGTGGGAGCAACAATGATAGGCATATAGAAAGATTCATCAATTATGTCACATGTTAAGCCTTTGTCACATGTTACAACATACTCCTTCTCATTTTGCTCATCAAGTAGAGAGGAATGTGCTTTTTCAAGCTTCTTGTGAGCCTTGCCAAGCTTCTCATGGGCTTCCTCTGGCCTCTCGTGAGATGTATTGAGCTCATCAAAGGCTTGCTTAAGGGCTCTTAGTTCCTTACACAAGTCTTTGCATTCCCTTCTCTTAATGTCAAAATGTTCTTTAGCATCTCCCAACATGTCAATTAGTTCATTTTTAGTTGGTTCATCATCATCATCAGTTTCACTTTTATTATCATGTTCCTCATCACATCCATCATCACAAGTTTGTACCATAGTGGCCTTAGCTATGAAGCAAGTTGATGGAGTGTCGAAGAGAGAAGGCTCCTCATTTATAGCAATGCTTGCAAGAGCCTTTGATGACACTAGATATGACAAATAGATAAATCTGCAATCGTATGGATGTCAATGTAGCTTTCACCTAGGAGTATTCCAAGGTATCATATTTCCACGGGGAACTTGAAGTGAACTAGACTAAGAACTAAGTTTATCCAAGGATAGAACAAGGGTAAAATAATAGGTAGAGATGATATATGTGGTTTCTCTGAACTAAGACAAGACTAAGGAATACTATATCATTGATGTTTACTTCGGGGCATACCTGCCCTAACCTCACCTAGAGGGTTGATTAGGCACAACAACACCATGAGCCCTATGATTTAATAACTAGACCTGCCATGGTGGAATACAAAGGATGGACAGGGCTATCACCACCTGCCACCTACCACAATCTATCCGGAGGCCTAGCTATAAACACAGGCAAGCTATAGCCTAAGCACCACACTTAATCTATAGACTTACTACTCTAATCATGTACATGATGAAATGAGACTAGAGAACTTTAACCAAGCGGTGAAACCAATAAACATAATAATATAAATAATACTTAAGTAATGCAAAAGAGCAGAGTTACCACATAGATGATGTCAGACTTCACTCAAAGAAGAGCTTCATCAGTGAAGCACAAGTGGAGAGGATGCCGATAGCCGCGCTCCTCCCCAAGCTTCTCCTCACTCTCTCCCTATCTTCTACTTCTAACTAGTAGAGCTACAGAGCTTTGCCTAGCTACTACTCTCACTTGGAGTGATGGAATGCATGGGGATGTTTACAAATGGTGCCTCACACCACTATTTATACCTCTCCAAGGTTGGTTGTTGTAGGGGGGTAATTATAAACGTCAAGTAAGGTGGTGGAGGTAACTTGTGCACTAGGCGACGTGGTAGGGGCACCGACAGGCCCTTGATTCCACCACCTTTTGATCGTAGGGCCTTCGTTGGCTCCCAAAGGCGGTTGCCTTGATGGCATGTGCGGATATTTAGTCGGTAAGGCGGTTCCAAGGTTAGTTGGAGGGCTCCAAGTCCATGATAGTGGACCCATGGATCCAAGACCACTCCATCATGACCATTGGTGAAAACTGACTTAAGATCAACACTTGAGAAAGCTTGGAGGACCTCTCCCATGGATCAGTGACATGGAAGGGCCAAGTGGGGCACTGAGCGGTGCCTATGTGGCACCAGATGGCTTGGCATTTGGGCCCCTTGGCCCCCTGCCACGTCCACTTGCCTCCTATGTGTGTATTTGTCACCATTTTGGCCAAAATTCCTGCATACAAATATTCTACACGTACAAGTGGAACTAGGTGAATTATAAAGCAAATCCTACATATGTGATGATGATTTTCCTAACTTTATCTTGCTTTTGGGTTAAATGTTGATGGTCAAAATAGGTGTTAGTGACTGTCAACAAGCTCCCCCACACCGAACCTTTGCTCGTCCTGAGTAAAGGATTCAAACAAGAAAGAGGAATGAGCTAAGATTCAGGTGGATTTGATACACAACTTCCTCAGGATATTATGCTAACATAAAAGACATTCCAAGTAACATACTCATACTTGTGGGTTTTGAAGTGGCTAGAACATCACCTTGGGCGGTTGAGAAATGGAACAGTTCTGACGAAGACATAGATCACTTCTCCTTCTCAAGTGAGATTGGAGTTTTTGATAATATTTTTTTCAAAACAAAACATAGCTCATGTTACTCCTCATATGGTTCTCTCAAATCACTCAATGGTATTTGTGTATGTGTCCTCACCAAGATCTTACTTTGCCTCAGAGCCCTACAACTATAGCTTATGTGGAGTTTTGGGGTAGGAGAACTTAAAAGGTATACTTAGAATGTTTATATTGTAAAGTCCAAGCATGGATCCATGGAGGAAAACAACATACAAACATGATCAAGTTTGCAAGTGTGTGGATATGAGTGGAAGGTTGACTCCTTAAAGATTCTCTCTCCAAATCTAGATGATTAAGATCATGGGCTATCTTTGATGCTCATCCTCTTTTTTTGCTTGACATTTTTTTCACTCATTTCTCTCTCTTTTTGATCATCTTTTCCAACTTTTTTTCATAACATATAGACCATGTCTCTTTTTTAGACTTGTATGGAGAATGGAGAGAGATCTTAAACACATGAAATCTTTATTTTGTGGAAAGGTGAAAAAGGCATGTTTTTGCTTACTCTTAGTGTAAGAGTATAACATATATGGGTGGAGTGTATGCGATCTTGATCATGTAAATATGGTGCATCACTCACTAGGGTCACACAATTTGACAATACTCAAAATAAAATCTAAGTAGCCAGAAAGTGTGGGTTTGTTAAGATATTTCCTATGGCTCTAGTAGGACATTTATACCATAGAGGAGTTATGAAGCCATGGTTTCAAATTTTGTTCAAAACAAAAGTCTCCAAAACACTTGATTAGAAAGAAGGGCTTGTCTTGTCATCACTATATCACACTTCACAACAATTTAGGTAATGTTATCCTAATTGAGTAAGGTAACCACAAGCATTAAGTGAAAGACAGGGAATAAACATTATGCAAGCCAATCACATAAGACTAGTCATGATCAAATCTTGGGGTCATCTTTTAGAGTTCATCAAGTTTTAATAACATGAAGAATTTGGCTTTTTTATGCATTTATTTTCAAGGAGATAAATATAGGAGAGGGGTACCGAGATACAAATCAATGTCTCATAATGAGATGAAGTCTAGCGAGTTGATATTGGTGTGTGAAGTGCTTCTGTGTGTAGCCTTGGTGTTTTTCATCGGAGGAAAAGTTGCTTAGGCTGGGGTTGTGTTGCCCAACCCCCACACATGTTCCTTCGACATCTATGCTTATTCAAAGACACAAAGGGTGAAAGCAACAGGGTTCTACTAGTACAAATGTACTAGTGAACCAAAAACTTTATTCCTCTTACTGAAAAGCAAACAGAGGCACATAGCATGATTGGAAATGAAACAAAAGCGCCTAAACATTTATAATGCCAAAGGGGAGATCAAGGTGAAGGAGAAACATACCTATGTCATGTATATTGTTAAGTTAAATAGTGAAAGTTGTGACACTTCTAAAGCAAACCAATGTGGTGAGAGGATCTCCTCATGATTGACCCCCACAAGATAACATTTGAGATCATTGAGCTATTATTTTTTATATATATAATACTTTTAATATACTTGGACCTTCATGTGCCCATTTTTTTGTTTTTTAAATTTACTTGGACCTTCATGTGCCCAACTTTTTTTGGTAGCTCCATGTCTCTCTTCACAAAAAGGCAAAAGGGGGTATTTATGAAGGAGATAGTTCAAATTTTTGAAGTACCACTAGTTCATAAGGTCACAAAATTTATCCAAACTCAACATAACAACAGGTTGCATAAGAAGAGGTTCATGTTTAAGCATTTGTTTTAGAGATGAGAATGTAAAGACAAATCATGATCATTCAATTTTAACATCTCAAACTCTACTCTTCCTATGTTGGATTAAGTTCAGACAAGATTATAAGAATATATGCACAATCATTTTGGGCACACTTCTACTGCTCAAGGTGGCAAGAGCTTAAAAGAGTTGGCTATGATTATGAACAGAAAGAAGACATGATAGAAAAACTAAGCTTGAACATTGTGTTAGCAAAGCTAAACAAGTTCAATCATATCAAATATTCATGCTTATCGAGTCAAAGGTAATAATTTAAACATTAACCACATACCTTAGAGATGTTACCTTTGTTGTTTTAAAGCATGATGGCTCATGATGATGACTTTGAATGGACCATCACATTTGCTTCCAAGCTCTCCATGCTTGATTAGCCTCACTCTTGAATTTCACATTTGTACCTTGTCCTTGAATTGAATTCCTTCTTGATGTCACTTATGATGCTTGCTCAAAAAGTCTTGATACATGATTTTAATATCTACAACAAAGACTAGTGTAAGGTGATACTACAAACCCGACCGATGATACTACAATCAAGCTCAATCGTCAATGCGTTCGCTCTATTTTATTTAAAGGGAAAAGCATAATCATTGAAAGGTAAACTATTTTACTACTACTACTATGATGATAGAAACTAAACAAACTTTATTGAATTAAAAATAGCAAGCTAACAGGTTATCTCCCGGTAGTGCTTTGTTTTAGGTCATAAGCTCGACCTTTGTAGTTTTAATTGCAAGAAATTGCACCAAGGCAACTACGAGCTTTGGAATACTTATTGTAAATAAAAGCATCCACAACCATGCTCTCGAGGATTTGATAAAAGAGAAGCATAGGATGGGTGTAACTCTCATAGGCGTAGTTAGCGCAAGGAAAAATTGACTTGGAGATTTCTCATGAAGGCATGGATCTTGTGGCTCTTCTAGAATGTAGCTTTGATGTTCATCCACATGATCCTCCTTCTTGGACTCCAAAGTTGACCCCTCAAGAATGTCCATAGATCAAATATATTCATCCATTATCTATTGTTTATGGCATTCTACGAGTGGATTTCCATCCTAGTCCTCTACTGGGATAGGAATCTTCACCTCAGATGATTTATGATTCCTTTTGATGTCAACAAAAAGGTTCGGAATGCCTCCTTGGTTTGGATTATCACCAAACAAACAAAGAGGGACATAGGGGACATTGTAGTCTGAGGTGGAAGATGATGTTGATTTAAGGTGCTCTTGGACAACCAAATCATGAGATGAATAAGGAAGATGATGATGTGGGGCCAATGATGCCAAAGATCACTGTTGGATTGGATGATTGAAGGTGTTCTCAGCATGAGCAGAGAGATCCTCCTCGAATTCAAAAGGAAGATCCAAAGGATGAATGTCTTCTTCCTTTGGTGTCCCTAGGAATGGTTTAGGAATTGGGTTGGCAGCTAAAGCTTTAGATGGCATTGGCAATGATTTAGCTATCAAAACTTCTTCTTGCTTGGGGTTGGAATGTCCTTTTCTTTAGGGGAATCATCATGGACATTGGTGTAGGGAGAGTTTTCAAGGATTGTGTCAAGGATAGCTCTCCCCTCACTATCAAAAAGATGTAAGAAGGCTCCTCCTGAAGCAATGTCAAGGAATTGTGTAGATTCCTCACTAAGACCTAGATAGAAGTGTTGTAGAAGGATAGGACTAGGTATACCAAGATTAGGGCCAAACAAATAGAGATCCATCAAGCATGCCCATGCAGCATCTAGGGATTCCTTCTCTTTTTGCTTGAAGGTTAGGACCTCTCTTCGAAGACTACCAACTCAGGGGATAGGGAAGAAGGTTAAGCAAAACTTGGCTCAAAGAAGTTCCCACTTTCCTTGTGCACTCTCTATGGTTTGAGTATACCATAGTTTAGCTAATCCCATCAAAGAGAACAGAAATAGCTTCCACTTAAGGGTTTCATGTGACATGCCCAAAATGTGAAGGCATCAACAAACTTGCTCGAACTATCACATATGAGCATATGGGTTGTCATGTTTTTCCCTAGAAAAAGATAGCTCCTGAACTTTAGTTTTAAAACAAGGGCGAATTTCATAACTATTGGTGAGGATAGGTTTTGATGATGGAGGTGGCTCCAAACTAACACCCTTAGGAGCAGCGAATTGAATGATAGGAATGCAATCCATGGTATGAAACATAAAGAATAAAAGACACTTGGATAACTTAGTTCTAAACTAGAATAGCTACCGTTCCCCAGCAACGGTGCCAGAAAGCTTGTTGACAATAGATATGGCAAATAGATAAATCCTCAAGTGCACAGATGTCAATGTAGCTTTCACCCAGGAGTATTCCAAGGTATCATATTTCTAGGGGGAACGCGAAGTAAACTAGACTGCCTAAACTCCCAATATTGCTCATTGCACTCTAGGCAATTATTTCTAATATGCCATTTCAAACCTTTATTTTAGCAATGTCTAAAGAAAGGACAATTCCAATGTGATTCAGCCTGCTTTCTTTCATACCTCTCTTTCTCCTGTTGACGCTGGTATTCTTTCTCTTCTAGCCAACGCTGATAATCCTTTTTCTTCTGCCACTACCATTTATTCAACAAAATTCGAGATGTGACACATGGCCTTATTGCCCTATCCCTTGATGTTTCTCCCTGCTCGTATCGGCTCTACCGTTGGTCACATCTTTTAATCTCTCTATATTCATCAGCCAATATTTACATCTTTGGGTCAATGGTTCTGGCTTCTTTGGTCCTAGTTGATGTTAGGACTTTGGTCTTCCCTTTGAGCAACCTAGCATCAACCATATTCTGATCTCTTGGGAAAGGATTATCAACGACTTTCATCTTCCGAGGTGTATCAAATTTGAGCTTCCCTTGCTGAATAGCCCTCTGTATTTGTTGCCGGAAAATTCTGCACTCACTAGTAGAATGAGAAGTAGCGTTATGAAACTTGCAAAACTTCCTATTCTTCAACTGATCAGGTGGCAACATAACATGATTGGCGAGCAACTTGATCTGTCCCTTCTCAGGCAAGAAATCGAAGAGTTTGTTTGATTTTGTGACATCGAAATCATAGCTTTCTTCAACTCCTTTTCCCCAAGGATTTGGCACCATTACTATCTTCTTACCTCAATTCCATTTAGCTATAGCAATCTCTTCTTCTTCATTGTCCTCATCGCCATCATCGACCGAATATGGGTTATAGGCTTCGGCAATTGCGGTACTCTTCTGGAATCGGGTATCTCTGCGCATATTCTAGAATTGGCTATTGAGTGCTGCCACTCGTTGAGCCAACTGACCTAAATTGTCAAACTCTTGCCCTAGCAGCTTCTCTCTCCACATTGGCAACATTCCTTGAATGGCCAAAGTAGATAGCTAATCATCAGTCAAGTTTAATGAGAAGCATAAATTTCTGGTCTCTCGGAACCTCTAAAGAAACTCGACACCCAATTTATTAGTTCTCTGCCTTATGGTTGTCAAATTGGTAATTTTCTTTTCTCATGTCCTAGTATAAAAATATATATGAAACTTCTTCTCTAGGTCAGCCCAATTGGCAATGGAATTAACTGGTAATGAAGTGAAGACTGATCCTAACAGGGACAAGGAGAAGAAACGAACTTGATGGGCCTCTTCAATGAATGCTTCGCCCAACTGTGTAAGATGCCAACTGACATGTTCCATTGTGCTTATGCTATCTTGGCCAGTGAACTTAGCAAATGTCGGGAGCCTGTAATTTGTAGAAAGAGCGACCAAATTATACCACTCTAGATATGGGCATTTGTACAAAAAGGTCTGCCCTTTTGGATTCAAACCGAACTGATTCTTCATCACCTTGGTCACTTTGAGCAACAACTCATCAGCACTTGAATCTAGATTTCTTTGCAATTGCTGACCCATTTGTGGATTAAAATTTTGGGTAACTTGATACCCTGGATTTGGAATCATATGAAGGGTATTGTAATCTGTGCTATAATGATATCCTTATAGAATCTCTATCTATTGGGTCCTTTGTTGATTTGCTGCTGGAAGTCTCTGGTTATAAATGTTAGGATCTATATCTCTATGAATCCTTTGAACCAATAGCGCTATTTTTTGAGCCGACGATGGTATTTGGCCTATTGTGCCAAAATTAACCATTTGATTCTGAACTTGTCGTCTTGGATGTTGCACATGCTGCACTGATAATCTAGAATTATACTGCATCTAATTAGTAGTAGCACCCTGAACTTGCTCAGATGAGCTCTAAACTGCCTGGACATCATCATTACTAGCTGGTGCTGCTTCTTGATGGCTAATACTGGCTTGATTAGTCCCCTGAGTCGACGGGTGTGGAATATTGTAGTAAACCGGTCCAACCTGATCAATTGGATATCCATGAAACACTTCTTTCATGGTGTTGTGGAATTGTTCAATAAAACTGTATTATGGTTCAATATGGCATCATGAATAGATTTGTTTACAACCTCCATGAAGACACGCCTATCCTCAACTTTATCTATGTCTAAATGCCCATGCAACAAAACTCTTGATAGTGGATATTTCTGAACAACTTTACTGTCACGTGTCTTGGTGTAGGACAACAAACACTTGTTCTGAAATTCTTCTATAGCTTTACTAATGACATCTTTATCCTCATCAGGTAGGTCTTCATAAGACACCATAAGGATGTCATTTTTGTTGTGAGTTGCCATGACGATTGCGGGGTTCCACCGGGCATGCTAGAACATGTGTCGATGCAAAAACATGTCAATGCGCCTGGCATACAGCAAGCCTGAAGGTCTGCTTGATGGAGCAAGGCTAGAGATCTGCTTGGCTTCAACATAGGGCTAGCTGATCCTACGAATTCCCAAAGGCGTGCCAGTCAATTTGACCTACAATTAACAAGGGGAGAAAGTTTATCAGTAATTTAAGGTTGAACATATGGTTTTGCCTAGACAATTCTAAGTGTGCCACTTCAGGAGCAGTCAGACGGGAAAAATGACTAAATAGCCGATACGCGAAGAAATCGGCTATTATGGACTGTAAAGCTCATGGGTTGTGACTGGTTTTATGATAACAAGTACAATGCACACAGACATAAGTAAAATCATAAGCTAGGTGGATATTACCAATGTAAAGCATTGAGCTAATGAATCTAACGAGAAAGGATATAACATGCGAACAAATCGATTGTCTAGTACAAATAGATCTACAAATGCTGTGAATCTAATATGTTACCATCAACAGTGAGGTTTGACCGGATCGATGGTAGCTATGATGATAATAACAAACTGAAACTAAAGAATTCATAAAACCATCGATACATTGACAGGTTTTTTAGAAGACATGCTATATATGTGAAAGCACAGACCAACCGGCTAAAAGAACCGATTTAGATAGGAAAAGGACTGTAGCATGTGAATAATCGACTATTTAACATGGTCAAACTATGAACTCATCAGACCTAACCTGTTATTTTTAACAGTGGGGTTCAACCGGATCGATGGTAGTCATGATAAAGACAACAAATCAAACCTTTAAAATAAACAGATCTATTCACATTTAATAGAATCATAAAGACACACTGTAGGTGTTAAAGCACAGGCGATCAGCTATTTAGCTGATGTGGGCATAGCAAATAGCCAGGGTCATGCCCGGTCGAAAGCAAATCTACCAGCTAGCATCCTCCGATCTAAAGTGCTAACAGTGGGGATCGATCAGATCGATACATCCATAATAGCAAGCTATGGACCAGATTCATCTAGCTAGTAAACCTTGTCAAGATCAAGCATCCCTTGACCATATACTATGCATGACCAAGATCAAAGCAAAACGGCCGATGAAACATAATCTGTTGTTTAAAGTAAGAATCATCGCAATATAATAAAATAAATGATTGATTAAAAGGATATGAGGCCGATCTAGATCAATCTTGATATGGCAGGTTGATATTGCTGAAAACTAATGAAAATAAGAACATCAGCAAGATTGGTAACTTAATGAATCTACCAGAAGGATGCCACCCTTAGGTAGAGCCGATAACTTGACCTTAATCTAATTCAAGCAGTGGAGGTCAAACTTAACTGATGCAGCCATACTTGAACTAGATAAGGATCGATAACTAGCTTATGCTAGAGCTCGCAGTGGAGGTCAAACTTAACCGATGTAGCCTTACAAATAGAAGTATAAGCCATGATAGTACTTATAGACAAGTCGGAGGTCGGCCAGACCGATGCAGCCCTACTTGTTGAAGAACTCACTGAGATCTACACTACTACTCCTAAGGGTTGGCATGAAGCCAAAAAAGTAATTTGTATTGATTGATTGGATGTCCTTTTTACAATAGCCGGGGTCCAATATTTATACCCAAAACCTAAGCATGAATCCTACTCAAATATGACTTATTACAACCTTTGGTATAAAACATTCCTAACTTTAGATAACTTGGACCCTAACCTTTCCCTTTTTGTAGAGTCTGGCATGTCTTTTCCGACGCCAACTGTAGCTTATTATCGTTGTTTGCTGATGTCATTCAAAGAGAGCCAATTCTAGTGCCGCATCTAAATCAGCAGATGTCAATCCTTATGCAATCGATTCCTTGATGACACAATCTTGGAAGCTTCAAGTTCCTGCTGTCTTCTTCCTAAATTTTGGTGTAAACACCACCTAAAAGTACTTAACTAGACATAAAGGAGATGACCACTGGCATACTTTAGATTTTTTTTAAAAAAAATAAAACCTTTGTTTTAAATACACATATGACAAGTTGAATATTGAACCTTGATCCGATGATAGCTATAGCAGAACTATTCAATTTATAAGAGCACAAGTCCAATAGCAACCACCAAGGCAGTCAAACCATCACACTTGAGCCCATATAAAACCTGATAGTCCGATGAAATCACGAGGGATCTCAAACAAAACAACATACAAACCAAGATTGTACATGATTCAACATAACTAGTCACATGTTACATCACAGTTCACAAATAGTTCACCATTTTCTCACATACATTGGAGTTCACACAGTTATTACAAACCAAGTTTAAATAGCGGAAGCAACATAGTTTAGAACGACATCAACAGTAGTTTAGATACATAGCCAGTTTTCATAGTCATCTCCAACAAAAGCACAAGGGTGAGATGATATATAGAATGACCATGCCCATGGTCTTATTCCTCATCCACTGTAGGAGCAAAGCAGTGCTTATAGTAGCCGTGGTACATCACATTATCTGCAACAATGGGAATAAAACCCTAAGTACAAGAAGGTACTCAGCTAGACTTACCCATCATCAACTAAAATACTAAGACACCAAGGTGTATGCAAGGCTTTATAAGTAGAGGTGGTAGACATTATTTGCATAAAAAGCATTAGTTGTCCAATATCTCTTAAACTATGAATCACCAGTTATTAATCATGTCTCATACTAGATTAGCAACTATCCTATGCCAAACATGTTGGTACCATTAAGTCAATACAATAATAACCATATCAAGTTGAGCCCTTTCATAACTTCATAACCAACACTTCCATCAATTACTATGATGAAATGTACTCCTGTTAAGTTCTCACTATCTAGGAGAGATGGAGATTTGAATCGATTCCTACCCAGCCGGAGAAATATTCCTAACACACACCCATACTCCCCCCATTGGGGTCACATAAGGCCACCTTTGGTACAACTTAAGTCCAAATCATGGGTAAGACCAGCACCTAGTGTTCGCCTAAATGGCCTAAACGGCCGATTAAACGACCAGTAAACGATAAACGGTGGTAAACTATTTTGTTTAGGGGGTAAACAGAAATTAAATGGTTGACCGTTTAAATGGTCAAAAATGGAAAAAATGGTCTAAACGGAACGGAGATAGACAACATTAAAGGATCTAAACAGCTGTTTAAACGGCTGTTTAGGCGAACACATGGTAAATCCAGTTCAGTTTTGTGTGGATAAATTTGTATATTTATGTTTATTATATTTATAAATGTGTACACTTGATATGTTACATGCATAAATATCTATATTTAGTTCTTTTCACATGCATAAATATATATACATACCAAAATAATTGATTTTTACTCGGATAAATATGTATAAATGCTAGAATACTTGATTTTTTACAGCACATATATAATTATATGTATTTTTTAAAAGTACAAAATGTTTAGACCATTTAACTTTGTTTAAACACCGTGTAAACAGCCTAAACGCTAAACGAAGGGCGACCGTGTAAAGACCGTTTACTATTTAGGAAAACATTGCCAGCGCCGCACCCTCAAATATACTACCAATCTGCCAGGAAGTTCGGGACTCGAACCTGCCCTTGGACTCACGCCATTGACTCTCTGCACATCCTTACTACCTCTAGGGTGCGCACTTTAACTGCTCATGTCCTCGGCCTAAGTTGAGCAACTCGGCTTCGTGGTCGGAACGACTTATCTGGCCAACTATGTGAGAGGCATGCGTTCAACATGACAAGATGACCTCCAATGACTGGTCCTTAAATGACACAGATAGAATCACTATGATTACCACCAACATAAGACTCTGTCCGGTCTTCAATTTATCAACAACACCAAGTTATGTTCCACGATAGCACAATATAGCCAACCCTGATCAAGTTATCGCCTATGGCTCATAGGTGACAGAAAAACACCTGACTTCTACCGGTCTAAGCATAGCTAAACATAAGGAGTGTTCCTGGACTTAAATAGGATTTAGGGTAGATATTTTTGGACAAGGAAAGGTAGTATGCAGTAAGTGTTTCCAAACAACTCCTATCACATAATGCAGCAATACGAGTAACTTAGGTGACATTAATAAAATAGGGAGACTTATAATGCTTTGGGGCTTGCCTTTTACGAACTTGGTAGGCTAGTGATCTAGGCACTCAAGAAGATGATCAACTTTAGGCTCTCCTTCTCCAGGAATCTCCTAGTGCTGGACCTCTTGGTTCTCCTCTTGTGGATCGGCTTTGAGTTCCACCAATGTGATCTCCTCGGCCGCACCTATTGTATGCATATGCAGAAGTAAGTTCCATGAATGCATAAGAAGGTTCATGGATGATGCAACATAGGAATGCACATGCTGCGGTGATAATGATGTTATGTTACTTAAATGATACAGCGTTAATTTCATGTTTACTGAGTAGGTGCATAACTCTTCTCTATCCACTTCCAATATTCTTCACAAGACAATTTCTGAGCTATACATAGTAGTTACAAGTTTAAATCATAATTGTAGTTCTACCTATCCAAATATTCTTATTTAATCACTAAAAGCTAATTCAAACTCTATCCTAACCAAAACAGGCAATCTTTCCATCTCTGTCCGGAAATTTCAGAGAACAAGCATTTTAGGAGACCAAGTTTAAACAGCTATAACTCCTAAACCATTTGGCCTATTGCCCTGAAATTTTGACACAAGATAGATGAAGAAGTTCCCTACAACTATGTTATAAACTATTTTTACAGAAAACTTCATTTTCACTATGCAAAATATCCAACAACAGAATCTGTCCACAAATAAATCTAAATTGAATTATAGAGCAATAATATTTTCACTGCATATAAGCATTCAAAATTGGACATCACCAAATATACCAACAGTTTAGGAATATCAAATACACTCAAGAAAACATAATGGTCAAGCCCAATTTATCTATTTAAATGCCTTTATTAATTTAATTAGATAATTAGGTGAAATAACAAACATATATCAAATTTGCACAACAAATTCTCAGAAAATTATAGTTGCTTCCAAGTGCTCCTAGTAGGCTACTATACAAATTTCATATGATTTGAACATATATATAACATCCTCTACAAAAATAACAATTTAGCAAGGTTTATTTTAGTGAAAATAGTTAACCCTATAGAAAAGTGTCAAACAATAGATTTTATATTTTTCTTAGCTTCATTCTAGTACCATAACACTGTACAAAAATTTGCATGGCAGTATGTTACTTATTTTTATCATTATGAATTTCCTTAGAAAATACCATTTATTAAAAGATAAATAGAAAGACCTTACTCCAATCAAGTTTATTGTGAGTTTAGTATTTTTTCTAGCTACAGTATGTCAACACTAGATCAGCAAAATTAGAATCACAATTTTATCATTTTCCTATCTCAAGTTATACATTTTTCAAGATTGCATACATTAAAAAAGCACTTATCTAGCTATATTTTATTCACCTTGAAAAATACTAGAAATAGTGCATTTAATATTTTTCTAAAATACTACACTTCATGATGAATCCAACAAAATTTGGTTCACCCAAATTGGACACTCCTAGCTCAAGATATGAATTTTTGAAACAAGCATTCAAAAATTGTGAAAACAATTCAGAAAATCAACTAATACTCAGACTGACATATGGGGCCCGCTGGTCAGTGGGACCTAGACGTTAGCTATGCAAGAATAAAGGAGATGCTCCGACCAGCAATATCTCATCGGTGGTGAGATCATCGACGACGACGACAACACCTACATGCTCGTCTCATCAAGCCGTGTCGATAGGTGTGCTCGGCTAGCCTGAAAGCTCACCAGAAGTAGCTCACCGATGGTGGTCGCGCGGTGGTACGCCAGTGTCCTCTAGACACCATATGCTCTGGTGAGGCACTCTACAGCTACATGGTAACCTATTAGAGCTAACCTAGGTGGCTAGGGTTCTGGTGATGTGACGACGAGCTCTGACCGTGTGCATGCCCATGCAGCGACGCACGGAGCATGGCGGTGCTCAAGGCATTCCGGCAAGACAGTGGTGAGAGGTGGGTCTTTATCATGCCAGACACTAGGTCTAGGCTTACTCATCCTAATACATGCAAAAGAAATGGAAGGCGATGGCTTAGCTCGGCGACGGTGAGCTCGATTGCCACGGTGGCAATGGCGGCCATGGCAGGAGCGGCGGCACTTTCCCGCATGACCACATAGTAGCATCAAGCCAAACTCCTACATAAGCGTAAGTACCACAAGGCAACTTCATATCATAGAAAAGGAGGGTAGGAGGTGTGATGGAGAGGCATGACCACGGTGAGCCGTGAGCACGACGACGCTCTGGTGATGGCGCGGTGGCGACGAAGCAAAATATGACCTTACCCTGACTTGACAAGAGGGGCAAGCTAGTCGGGGTGGAAGAGGTGACTATGGTAGAGTTGTTGGCGAGCTTAATTGGACAATGGTGCAGCGATGACGGCGCTATGCGGCGGCGGAGCATGGTGGTGATAATGGCGAGGGTGGTGCTCCGTGGGCGGGTGCGAGAGCGAGTGAAGGAGAGGAAATGAGTGAGAGCGAGCAGATGGGCGTGTTGCGATGATATAGAAGCTCACCCTAGCCTGATTAGTGGGGCTCATGCCGGTGTACGGCTGCTAGATGGCGAGCACGGCCTACGACGGTCGGCCACCACCGGCCTAGCCAAATCGGCATGAGCTAGCTCGAATGAAACAATTCCCTCCTCACTCTCGATCTCTCAAACTAGTGAGATTCAGCAAAAACTGTAAGAATCAAAGTTGTAGAGCTTCATGAGTACTCCAACTTTGCTTAAATAAGTTTGGTCTAAATCAGCCTTGTTTACGAGCTATAGCATGACAAACATTGGTACATTAAAACTATAACGCAGTTAAGACAGAAAAATTTAAGTCTTCAAAACAACACTGCATTGATTTTTATGAGCATGATTTGACCATGTTAAGCATAGAATTAGACCTTGACCCAAAAATAAAAGTTGTTGCACTAATCAAGTACTACAACTTTTCTTAAGGATGTACTGCCATGCAAACACTCTTTGCTATAGTTCAACTTATAGGCCAAATGGGTCCAAGTCATGAATACCAAAGTTTTTCCATATGACATTCTAAACATGTTTAAGGTACTCCTAGGGTTCCACAAACACTTTATACATTGGTTACATGTAAACACTAGCATATGTGAGGCATTTAGTGACAACACATGCAATATAAGCAAACATAGAGATAATATTTGAGATACTTATGCTTATTAATGATCAATGATGCTTGTGCTCATGCAATGCCAATTCTAAATGCATGCTTAACACCTAGGATGTTATAAGGCTTGTTTTAGAAAATGTTTTCGTTCTACAAACCCCTAATTATTTTTGACATTTGACTGATTAAATATATATTTTCGTACTAGGGTTTATTTAGTTACCTTAACAAACTAATTCCTATGGAGCTACAAAAATTACAGTGAGCGCCTAATATTGTTAGGAATCTACTGTAAAAATTTCAGGGCCAGTACTACTACCAATTCATCACAATAATTCTATAAGTTCATGTTTTACCCATTTAAGTGCTTCAAATTAATTAGTCTACTCTTGAAAATTCTATAAAACTATATGAATAAACTACACTAGAAGATAGATCATGATTTTAGGAACCTAACAAAACAAGTTTCACAATTTTTGGTTAGCTACACAAATTGGTATTAAATTTACAAGTTTGGCTTAGAAACTAAATTAGCAAATACTTGGAAAAAGGAAAAGGAACGACCTTAACCCATCTTGCCTACCGGCCCAGCGCGGAGCATGGGTGCGTGCATGTCACGGTGGCCCAAGGCGGGCAAAGCCCGCGCGCGCGGCACTTTGCAAAACAGGACTTGTTTCTTAGGATAATTAGGCAGGGCAACAGAGCACTATTATTGCAAACTCATGTTTTGTATTAAAGTCCCTAAAATGTGTTGCCTTTGCAATGGGGCGGTCCTCAACATTCCAGTGCACGGTGGCTTGGCACACTAGCGGCGATAGCGGTTACACCGGACGCGCTAGACCTACTGCGATGACACTAACGGATCGACCACCATCTATGACTAAAGCCACAGTGATGGGCATTGGTTGGGCACTCGGCGATGCCCTGTCATGGTCTACCATTGTGGGCGGTGATCTGCATCGGTGGTGACCCTGTTTTGGTGAAACTACGCATGTTCAGTGGAGTACAAAAGGTGGATGAGTATCAATGGCTCACCATGGTGTCCGCTGCTCTAGAGATTAAAGCAGGGAAATGCGGTGGCGGTCTAGCCACGTGCGACCTAGCGAGATGGTGGTGCTCTGCCGTAGACACCAGTGCATCACCATGCCATCGACGAATGCTCTGACCATAATAACACGAGCACTGAATAGGGGAAGTCAAACTAAGTTCAGGATTGCAAGTAATTGAACCCTGGGCCTTACCTACCTCTTACCGGCTATGGTGGCACTCATGGCCCAAGGTGAGCAAAGCACCAAATTTCCAGCCGGTAGGGCTTGCCAGCGTCAGGGAGGGGGTCGGATTGCTATCTAGTTGCTATATCTTTCTGCTGGAGTGCTGAAATGGAGGGTGGGCTACGGACGGTGTGAAATCACTAAAACGACATGGCTCCAATTGTGACAAGGAAGGCGAGGGTGGCTATACGTGGCTCGGCCATCACCGGCCGAGGCCGCGATAAATATGTGAGGACATGCGTGCGGCGTGACTCGGAGGGAGTAGTCGTGAGGTACCAGGACAGGATAGCTCGTCAAGGCGGACTCGGTCGACGGCAGCGAAACAGAGGCCACACGCAAAGTTGCCGCATAGAGCCAAGGCACAACGCGACGTGAGAGAGGGCAGTGACATTGCAACTAGGTCATAAGTACGACGTGACTACGAAAGCAGGCAACATCTTGGCGCGTAGGTGCTTCGAGCGACGGAACGAGTGCCATGTCGACTAGACAGTGGCTGCCACCGCATCAACTTGGCCCGCTCATGGCCTCGCCAGCAACGACCCTAGCCTAGTCCTGTGAAGATGAGCGCGGCCCACCCTAGCCCAATGTGCGGCCAGCTACCAGTGAAGTTGGCCAGCAAAGCAGCGGCCATGGCTAGGAGCGACCAGGCAGCCGTGGTGCCATGCTCACATGGTGACTATGACCGCGGAAGCCCAACGGCCAAAATGGCAACATGCATGAATTTTAAAGCTCAACAAAACAACTAATTACCCCACCTAAGGCTCAACCGCTCACCCCATCCATAGTTCAAGCTACCCAGTTCCTAGCAAAGCCATGGTTATGATCAACGAGCTGCTAAGGAGGAAGATCAATGAGTGCCAAGATCAGTTCATCGTGAAAACATCGGTTCTTGAACAGAGCACCAACCACATAGTTCACAGCATGCTCTTACGAAGTTCAAGCAATTTTAAAAAGAGCAACATAAACACCCAACACCACTACGACCTATACCATTCTCAAATGCTCACTTAGATGCAATCAACAATACCAAAACATGCGGCTAGTGTCTAAATGTTTCTATTAGAAATCAAATGTCAAGATTGCATTGTCTACCACCTTTCCATACTTAGAAAATCATATATTTCAGTTTTGAACTAACATCCACTAGCGTGTTTGCCTTAATTTTTAAAAGGTCTAAACCCGGTCGATTTCAACTAACAAGCATATCATGACATAGCCCATACTGCATATTAACCCATAGGAGCGAAATACTTAAGCACACTTTACCTATTTTGCTCAATATAATTTGTCAAAATAGTATTCTAACTATAATTTCAACTTCCTGTCGATTCATGAAAAGTTCTAGTTTAATTTTGGATTCAATTTCTAAGCTATCAAATATACTATTGAACAATTTCTACTCACCAAAACAAAAGTTGCATTTCCCTCTACTAAACTTGCACTCCAATTTTTATTCAAGTAATAAATACGAGTTATACTTTAAATTTTTTTATAAAAATTATTTTTCATGCTTAATCTAATAGAACAAGCCATTCGCTATTTATTTGCTAGAATCGTTATCGGACGTTTTTAAATACTTCATGCACTGAGTGAGTTACCTTGGATGTTTATTTGAGTCCACAAAAATGAGTCACATAGGATTCACTTATTACTTCATGTGAGTATTAGGTTTTCAAAACCCAAAAATTTAGTTGACTGATTTCTCTTAGGTCTTAAGCTTGGTGCTAATCAAGCTCGTAACACCAGAGGTGTTACCAGTACATCGCAATAAAAAAGGAATTAGGCCAAACTAATACAAAGACTCTTACCGCTAGTGGGAGGTTCCCAACACTGAAGGCCCTCTGCTGGTCATCAACCTTGTGATGCCCCATAAGGTTAAACAACACCCTAATCCACCACTTGACTTCCTCTCAGGCAATCGGCTTGGACACCTCTTAGGTCCCGTCTGTATCCCCCCAGAATTCATATGCAGGGCATGCCCACTCCTTGCTAGGCTAGCATCGCTGAAAAGTAAAGTTCATCGCCACTATGACACCATCTACTCTCCTTTGGTCAATCAACATCAGGAGTTCCCTCACCTGCTCCATTCCACTAGCACTAGATCTCTCCAACCGACTGGCATTGCTCACGGGAATCTGATCAATGTCGCACACCACATAACGTTCCCCCTGTGCATGTAGAACCATCGCTGTACCCAAAACTTTCACGTTTGTGTTCAATGGGGTAGCGATGTACTACCCAACAATCCCATCCCATAGTTATAAGTATGCGCTACCCAGAACTCTAGATCTAGATCCCCCATGAGATTTCAAACAGAAAAAGTGGCAAAAGAGATCAAAATGTGGGAGAATGACAAGATAGGCTTCATAGAAATGGATGAAGACAGAAACATGAAGGATGGAGTTCTCACCGTGAGTAGGATGCCATCTCGTCATCACCGTATCTGGCAGCACGCCGTCCACCACCAACTAGTTGAGCGCCGCCTCATTGTTGGCATAGCTCACCCATTCCTCGGTGAGATTGAGCTCGCATGCTGCCCTGCTCGAGCTACTATAGTTTCTCTTGGGTGCCATCTCATAGATCTAAGGAATCATGGGAAATTACGAGCTTGTGGCTGCTAAGATGGTAGACCAGTTGCCGAGTGATGTGGTGCAGGCACAAGGAAGAAGACAGAGAGGCGAGAGCAAGGTGAGGAATGTGCGCCGGGACTATGGCACTTTATAACAGTTCAACCACTGACCCTTTGACTTCTTGGGATTATGGGAAACCCTGCCTAACCCGTCGCATTCCCTCCTGAAACCACCGCATGCCGGTGGGCCACCAAATGCACAAGGTGGGCCATGGCGTTAAATCACGTTAAATGTGAAACGATGAAATGAATCTCCAGACTCAGTGCTGGATCAATGGAATTTGTTATGCATCTATACCAAGGTTTATTTTCCTTGACCCTGCTACAAGATTCCTTCATCATCTTCCAGCAAGCTCAGGAACTAAGTGTGTACACTTCACCTTGCGGTGAATGTACTAGTTCCCTGATTACTCAAACTTTCGACAATAATGCAGACTGCAAATTGTTCTTTGAGCCTGCTACAAGATTCCTTCATCATCTTCCAGCAGGCTCGAGGACTACATTATGTACAATGCACCTTATTGTGCACGTACTTTTCTTCTTCATGGTATTTTCGACTTCATCAAGTCTCCGCCTAAGCTCTACCCTGATGGCCACATCGTCAAGACCATTGCAATTGGCACTTAAGTGTGTACACTTCACCAACCAAGACTTCAAAATTTTTTACTTGAGCTCCTTACATCCTTATGGTAAACCACAACTTCGAGTGAGTCCGAGCTTGATGCCCAGTTAAACTGGTCAGACGCCTGTCTCAGCTACGTAGACACCCACATCGACAGCTCGGACGCTCGTTCAAACTGCTCGTACGCTTGCGTAAATAGCTCGGCCCTTATTTGAACTGGTCGGAAGACTAATGCTCATGAGTAGCTGCAAGTTGGATAGCTCGAATGGATGCAAGATGGTGTTGCGCAGCGGATGCAAGGTGCTCGAGGACTAGCTATGGGGGTATGACCCCCGGTACCCACAAGGATCCACGTGGGCCAAGCCACTAGGGGAGGCCCAGCCCATAAGACTATGCATGGGGCGCGCCACTGGTCGAGGCCTAGCTCGCAAGATAATGCCACACGAAGTATGCCGCAGGACGACGTGCTTCACAAGGCAACATAAAGATTTTTGGTGATTGGTGAAATCTGCTCGGATATGATAGATATTATATGATCTGCAACTTCCTATCTTGTAAACCGTTCAGAATAGAAATAGCTGATCTATAACCCTACCCCCCAAGCTATATAAGGCGGGTAGGGACCCCCCTTGTTTAAATCGAATCATACGTAATACAAACCATAAAGACACACGACGTAGGGTATTACGTCGAGTTGATGGCCTAAACCTATCTAAATCGATGTCTCTTACGTTCTATGTCACCATCTAGTTCCCTCACTCGCACCTCCACCGATTCATCACTACCGTGGGCATACCCTTCGGTAGATTGCCGACCAGATTTCATCGACAGACGAGGCTGGAGATTTTTTTCAAATCACATGGGTGGGTCCAGCTTTCGAAGAGGCACACACACCATAGGAGCCCATGCTGCCTTTGGTAGGTCCCACATGTCGACCCATTTCGACCATTATTACATTTATTTTTGCTAAAATTGACAAAGAAGGTCGAGTTATGATTTGAAAATAATATATATTTTCCAATCCACCTCTACCAAAACTGGTTCCCTGGGACATATGAGGCATAGTATAGAAATCTTGTATCGTTTCGGATCGTTTCTGGGGAAGCCTCAATTCAACCTCCAATTACGGTGTTCTACCGCATAGAAATTCATTTAAAGTGTAGAAAGTAGCAACAGACCTCCGGAAAATCTGAAACTTAGCGTTTTCTCGTCCTGTGGCATGCACAAGCTTGAGAAAAAGTTTGAGGCGCATACAACATCAAAACGCACGAGTCATGTGGATCCCCAGTAGTTATAGTGAGGATTCTTCGTAATGACACATCCACTTTTTGAACATGTACATTACATCGGTGTCCAAATGTATTGGAATTTTTTCTGCATGCATGCAAGCCCAATATATGGCTCCATGTAGAATCTTAGATTTATCTGATCAATATTGGCCATTATTGTATTTATTTTGTGCTAAAATTGAGAAAGGAGGTTGAGTTATGCTTTGAAAATAATATATTTTCCAATCCACCTATCCCAAAACTGTTCCCTAGAACATATGAGAAATAGTATAGAAATCTTGTATCGTTTCGGATCATTTCCAGGAAGCCTCAGTTCAACTCCAATTATGGTGTTCTGCTGCGTAGAAATTCATTTAAAGTGTAGACAATAGCAACACACCTCCGGAAAATCTGAAACTTGTGTTTCCTCGTCCCATGGCACGCACAATCTTGAGAAAAAAGATTGAGGCGATTACAACATCAAAACGCACGAGTCATGTGCATACCCAGGAGTTGTAGTTAGGATTCTTCGTAGCGACACATCCACTTTTTGAACATGTACATTAAGTCGGTGTCGAAATGGCTTAAAATTTTTTCTACATGCATGCAGGCCCAAGCATGACCCCACGCAGAATCTTAGATTTATTTGTTCAATTCCGGCCATTATTATTTTTTTGTGCTAAAATTGAGAATGGAGGCCGAGTTACGCTTTGAAAATAATATATTTTCACATCCACCTCTACCAAAACGGGTTCCCGGGGACATATGAGACATAGTATAGAAATCTTGTATCCTTTCTAGGGAAGCCTTAGTTCAACCTCCAATTACGACGTTCTACCGCGTAGAAATTCATTTAAAGTGTAGAAAATAGCAACACATCTCCGAAAAATCTGAAACTTAGCGTTTCCTCGTCCCATGGCATGCCTAAGCTTGAGAAAAAGTTTGAGGTGCATACAACATCGAAACGCACGAGTCATGTGGAGACCTAGGAATTGTAGTCTTCGTAATGACACATCCACTTTTTTTCTAGTATATTACATCGGTGTCCACATGGCTTGGAATTTCTCTGCATGCATGCAGGCCCATAGGATAATATGACAATGTCTTAGTTCAATGGCAACAAAAGGAAACATAATTCATCAAAATAGTAGTTGAAATGAATTTCTTTGCTCTAATCGAAAGTGTATCCAAATTGAATTGCACGTATCTTCAGTATGATTTAAAAATTATTAAAGCTATATTTAGGTCCATACATTTTAGTCTAGCCAAAACCGGAGATGGACGGAAAAATAATAATATTAGAAATCGAACACTAGAATAACCAAGATAGTGATTGGTATTAAAAATAAAACAAAAAACTTTAAATACTAATAGACCAACACAACCGAAGCTCGGCCCAAAGATCAAAATCCGCGGCCCAACTTAACCTCACCTCACTCTCAACCATTGATCGTTTCTCTGCATGCATCAGATTGACGGACGAGATCCATCCTGCTGTGGATAAAATGCGGGGGCATTGCTCTCCCGTTCCAAAACCCTAACCAGGTCCATGTCGTTGTGGCCGCCGCGCCCGTCCCGCGTGTGCGGTGGAGGGAGCTGGAGGCCGTGGAGCTTGTCACGGCCGGCGGCAACATCTAGGCACCCGCATCCAGCAGTAGGAGGCGGCGGTGTTCGCATCCAGGCCCAGGCGGCAGCGTCCGCGGCGGGCTGGCCGTGCAGCTAGGCGGAGACGATGGCTCCCATGGCTGGCTAGCTGACCGCACATCCAGTAGAGGTGGCGGCTCCTACGGCTGGCTTGCCGCGTAGCCCGGCAGCGACGGCACCACCCACTGGCTGTGGGTGTTCGACTGCCGGTGTCGGTAGCCTCCGTCTTCGTTGGATGCACGGCCAGCGACGACGGATCCGCCGCCTGTGGCTAGACCCACAGCTGGCGTCTGCAGATCCTACTGCAGGCACAGATCCGCCGCCACCACTCGTGCTGGCGACCGCGCTTGCTGTTGGGCCGCCGCACTCCATCGACCCCCACCTGGTGAAGCTGTGCGCCTCTGCCTCGTCTAGTCCTCCGACTTCTTCAAGTCTATGACCACTCGTGCTGCTCCAGTCTTTCAGACTCAAGGTGCTGCTCCAGTATCCACTCTCCAGTACAAAACGTGCTCACTTAGTGGAAATTGTTGCCTGCCAGCTAGCCTGTACATTGTTCGTTTTAGTTCTGACACATCATGGTTGCCTACCATTTAATCTAGTACACTGTTGGTTGACTAAGTTGTGAAACAAAAATCATCTGTCCAGTAGTATATGCAGTATACGTGATCTGTGACAGTTCCTTTCCAAACTCATATTTTTCTACCATTTAGTTTCAGGATTGCACATGCTGCTCCTTTCTACAATTTGCTTGCCTAACTAGTGATAGAATATGATGCAACGGTTAAATAAATGGGTGCCCACTGCAGTACTACTTGATTTGCTGCTGTCTGCAATTTGATCTGCTGTTTTTTTTAACGCAATTTTTGATCGGCTGCTTGCCTGCTGCTATATGGTTTGTTCATTCAGTCATTTGTTGTTGCAGGATAACACTGCATCACCACGGGGGAGTCATTTAAGTGGCCGCGGTCACTATATATGGATGATTGCATAGATTTTCATGGTTCTATACAGGCCACCACAACTCCGTCCATGTATGCAGATGTGCCCAATGGTCACACCAGACCACACCACGGCAAGGTGAGGTTGCCCAGATCTGCTGTTTCTATTCTGTTATTAACACCTGTGTCACTATCACAGGTGTCGTAATAATAACTATGAATTGCATCATGTGTGAATTTTTAATATATATTTTTGTCCTATTAGATTTGGAATCTAAATGGTTGTTTTTTTTTTTTGCAATTCATGGACAGGTTCCGAGCCTAACTACTGCCGGTGACATGGATGGAGAGAACAAGACATTGGTGCTTCCTAATTTAGAAGAATTAGAAATTTATGCATCTGTATTGTTACTATTATAATTGATGTACTTCTCGTATGTACTGTAACTATTAATTATTAATATTAATATTAATATGGGCTGTTTATTAAGTGCGCTGTGAGCTATGTTGAATATTGTGCTAATAGTATGTTAGGAAACTGATGGGCTGAAAAAACATGGGCCCAAAAATCGGCTGGCCTTATCCGACGGAAAACAGGCCAACAACTATTAAAACAAAAAAAAAAAAAACAGCCTAAAGAATTGTGTTTGGTCCATTGTAAGCCTATTTGCTATGTGGGCTTAAATTGGCTGAATACAATTTTATGACGTTTTTGGAGTCTGCCACCTTAGTGCTATGTCAACAAGCCATCCTACGTGGCATTTGCTTACGTTGCGAGGTCCAAGAAAGTTATGACATTAAATCAAAAGTCATAAATATTTATGACAATCCAAATCAAAGTCACAAAGTTATGACTTTAACACCTAAACGTCACAAGTCATTAAAGACACATCTTTTGATATTTCACTTTTCGTCAACTTGGTGTCACACAAATGACAACTTATGATTTATTTTCCATGTTTTATGACCAATATCAAATGTCAAAAGATGACATATTTTGAATCCCTATAATGAATTTGCAACATGAATAGTTGCATCTAAATCAATCCACCAAGTAGATTTTGCATAACTTAAATACAAGGACTCATCTATGAATGTAATAATGTCCTCACCTTTTCTCATCAGGTGCTTAAGGAAATCTGGACAATCCTTCTGATAGTGTCTAGTCTTCTTGCACCATTTGCAGGTGTCCTTGTCCACTTGAACATAGTTGGATTTCTGATTGTGATCTTTCTGAGGGGCGTTTCCTTTAGACTTAGAGGAGCTATTGTCCCACTAAGGTTTCTCTTGTGGTTTGTCTTTCTTGTTGTAAAAGTTCTTCCTTTTATTTTCCTTCACATGTTAGCTGAGTCACCATGTGAGCTCTTAAGCCTCTCCTCTTCTTGCACACATATTGCAATGAGCTTCTCAATGTCCCACTTATCTGGTTGTAAGTTGTAGTTCACAACAAAAGTCTCATACTCTTTGGGCAAAGAAGCAAAAATTAAATGAATTAGGAACTCATCCTTGAGCCCCAAGTCCATTGGCTTGAGCTTAGATGTCGTGTTGCTCATCTTCAATATGTGCTCTCTAATCCCTCCACTAGAGTATTTCTCATTAACTAACTTCTTAATTAGAGTGCTTGCATAAGCCTTTGAAGAGCTAGTAAACTAACTCTCCACTTTCTTGAGATACTCAGTGGCGGTGGTACATTCTGGGATTGATCCCCTTATTGGATCCTCAATGGAGCCCTTAATCACCATCAAACACTTGCAGTTTGAACTATCGCACTTCGCATGATCAAGATCGTACTTCATTCTCAGTTCTACATGGTCACACTGCCGAGTAGCGAAAGCTACATCAATCTCATTTTCTGCCCTCACCGGGTCCACGGGTTCAGTGGAACACGGAAAGATAAGTGCTAGATCATTGTTAGAGAGCGCAGGTGCTATCTCAAGCTTCTCTCGCCATGTGTTATAGTTGCTCCCATTGAGTGATGGAATGGATGAGATAAACGTCATTGGGTTGTAGCCTAAAAACAACGCCAGAGAAAGTGAGAAACATTTAACATAATAATTGCAAGCCTTAATTTAACATTGGTCAAAATTAAAACATATAATGTTCATCTACATTAATTCTACATCACCGTTGGACAGAAATAGAACTAATGTGTAATACTCATAAGTAAAAATTTTATAATATTGTCATCATCAACTTTGGTCAAAAAATAGCAATATCATAAATACAACATTCTTCTACATTAACTCTATAACACTGTTGGGCAGAAATGGAATTAATGCATGGATAACAACTCATGAATAAACTATCATCAACATTGGTCAGAAAAATAACAATATCATAATTTAACTTAAACATATATGACTACTCCTCTAATTAACTTTTTTCGTTGGTTTCAATTTAATTAGAGGATAAACATAATCATAGCAGTGAAAACATGAAAAAACTTGAAAAATAATGATTCTTGATCAGAAGCATCTCAGCGTACTCATCTACTCTCTAAATAAATTATCTCATTGGTTCAAATTTGAGTAGAGATTAAAGACTAGACAAAAATCATCAAAATTACTTCTAAAAAGGAATAAAATTAATAATTAAGCACTACTGTTCATACGAGCTAGCAGTAACACAACACGTGGCCCAGCAGCAAAAATGACCATGGCCCAGCCACACATGGCGCACTCCCCCACGCCTAGGGCGCAACCTAGGCCTAGGCTAGGATTTCTCCATCCCGCCTAGGCCTAAAGTCAGCCCGGTCGTCCTTGTCCATCGGATCTAATCGGATGGTTGTCCGTCGATCTCGGTGGGACAAAACCTGAGCACCGACCTCCTCTCCCAAACCCTAACTTCATTCTGCTCCTCCCCTCTCTCTCTCTCTCATCACCGTGCGTGGCCTACGATCGTGGCGACCGCTAGCGGCAGCGAGGGGATGGCGCTGTCGGAGCAGGTTCCGGTCAGCTCCCTCTCCTCTTTCCTTTCTCTTCCCCTTCTCCTTTTCTCTCTTCTAACCAATGTTATAACTATAGGATCATCTAGGAGTAGATCTAGAGGGTGAAATCTTTCTATTTGAGATAGAACACATAGATCCGTCCTAGAACATGAACTAGAGAGAGGAGAGAGGATCAGAGAGGGGATATGTTACCAACCATCAGTGGTCTTGGCAAAGGAGCTAGCCATGGCATCGGTGAAGAAGGCACTGTCGAGTTGGGGTCGATGGAGAGGGGCGACACAGTCCTATGACGACAGCATCAAGGCAACAACAAGTTGAGGAGGACAATGGCGGCGCTTCTCGCCGCTGCTATGCTCTCTTAGATCGCATTAGGGTTCTATCTGTGCGGTACTGTGGCAACTAGTGAACCTCATACCATGAGTCGCCAGCCCCTACCTCTTTATATAGCATAGTGCGATGGGAGACCACCAACCATGTAGGATTGGACGCCCCCGATCAGGGCACGGGATCAAGGCCCAAGTTGGTCATTGGGCCAATCTTGGTGGAGAGATCAACCTAACAAGCACTATAGAATTAGGGTCGTCAGGTACACTGAAAAGTTAGACCAAGTTAGATATTTACTTTTGGCACGACCGTATTTTTACATGACATGGGAGAGTGCATGCCATAGTGCACATACTTTACAAAATAGCTTGGTGCCATTGCTGCGCCACTGACTCCCATTGGCCATGATGTATGGACTTTTATTGATGCTAAATTGAATCTCCGATCACATACCTGGGTTAGCACGTGCAAAGTCACACATGGCCTAATTACATAGTGATCTAAGTAACATTGAAATTGGCAAGTATCGCATAGCTGGTTGGTAGAGCCGATATCAAGCTTGTTCTTCGCCAAAAGAGCTTAAGAACACCTCCTAGGAAGACCTGTCGGGAAGATGCTCACCGAGGTTGTCCTAGAGGCCACCTAGAACACCACTGATTCTCATCGAGAGATGCACTGAACATAAGGGGTTGGAAAAGTTGGGGTAAAGGGAATAATAGATGTATTTTGAATGATTGGACCACTAATACTGCCTATATTATTGCAGGCGGCCAAAATGGCTTAACGGAGAAGGTAGGGCATCCATCTCTAATTAAGCGCCTATGTTAATGGCGCTTTCTGGATCCTTTGCCTTTTGCTTCATCTCTTTGATGTTCTCTAGCCACCTTGGGCTACCAAACAGAAGGTCGTCATTGTCAAGATGGTTAATTAATGAATTCCTCAAAGAACTCCGTGTCCTCAAGGTCCTCCAAGGCCACCTCACCAAGATCCCCATCATCGTCACCCCCACCGTCGGCCATGTTTTGGACAAAATCATCCATCGTGATGAAATCATTCTCGCCAGCAATGGCATGCGCAAATGATGATGATGAGGCTCCTCCTCCATGGTCTCCATTCACTGTCGATGACGATGTTCCTCTAGATGCACCACTTGCACCTCTCCTTCATTGTGGAACTTCAAACCATGTATCACCTGATGAAACCCCACTTGATCAAGTGAGATTTGACATCACCACCATCTAGCAACAAAACTTGCTTGTTCTTGTAGTGAGAACATGAAACATATGATTCCCTTCCGATTCACACTCAAAGGATGCTTTTGAGCAGAGTCAACAAACTTTTTCACTTGTTCTATGAAGGGATGTGATAGTCTCAATATTAGGTACATCCATTCTGACCTTTCCATGCTAATTAACCTTGTATGTAGAGAACAAATATTAATAAGACTAACTTGCATCACTTGAATGACTAACTTGCTGCAAAGAACATAAATATAGACAAAAAACACCACTGGATAGCAACAAAGCTTCTGTATGTCACACAGAAACATAAGTATAACAGTATTACAAATAAAATCATACAAATGAAGAATAAGATCTATTTTCTCTCTCCACCATAGATCTAGTTCTACATCTAGATCTAGATCACCCAAAACTTGAAAAGAGAGCAAAATAAGGATGTGAGAGTGCATAACAAGTTTGGCAAGTGGTCGCCAAGTTGGGACAGTCTACTAAAGGTGATCAAAGTGATATTTGAAAACTCGTATATGGTGGAGACCATCATCATCCATGAGCAATTAACAGGAGATATTTGAAAACCATATCCTTTTTTTTAGAATCATGAAAAAATATATCCTAAGTGTTTGGCAATAGGCCAAATTGCTGACCAAACAATGGCCGATACATGTGTCTCCCTTATAACAAACAATGGCCGATATATACACCGCCCTTAGATGCTATGTAGCCAATGAGTTGGACATCGCTACTATTTAGTGCTTTATGTGTTTAGGTTCACATAAACCTCACCTAAAAATAGGGGGATATGTTAATAGCAAAATTTTGCCTACAAGTGTAACGAACTCCAACAGTGAATTCATGGTGTCAAGATGACCAAAAAAACATGTTTGGAACATTGTGTTTGTAGTTCAAATGAAGAAAAGGTGGTTTTGGGCACAATCTGCCAAAACCAGCTTAATCGGTTTCCCAAACTGGCTAGGGTGGTTTCAATTTTCCCTACCTAGCAAGGCTGACTAGCCTCAAGAAAATTGCCTTCGCCGGTTTTTTGATCTAGCTAAGATGGGTTTTAGTGATCTCAGACCGGTTTGAATCCAACTCGGTTCGATTCATGTTTTGATGTGAGAAACTTGTAAATCATATCTTGGATACATTTGCTACTGGGATAACACCACCATCCTCTATATATATCGGAGGATCACAGCCGATTGAGAATCCAACTTTATTTTCAATCATCAAAAAAAACAATTCGTTACCTTTTTTTTGTTGACATGCCTCTCGATGAGATTGGGTGGCGTTCTAGGTGGCCTTGCCAATCCTAGGACTTCCTCGACGCGCCCCTCCCTGACGGGTCTTCCCAAGAGATGTTCTCGAGGCCCTCAGGTGAAGAATGACTCCATTTTGGTTCTACCGACCCATGGTTGGTATTGCTGATTTTGGGGCTATACTCACTACATGATAGGCCGTGTGTTGCCTTGGGTGTGCTAGCACTTGTTGTTGTGTGACCCAAATCGATGTCAACACTGACTTTTATCAAGTTTATCAAAACAAAATTGATGACAATCCCAAGAGATGAAAAAGGGGCTTGTGTTGCCTGAGCATAAAACATGAAAAATGATAAGTTAAATGTTTGGCAAGTGGTCGTCATATAAGGCAATCAAAGCAATGTTTGGAAATTCGTATATGCGAGAGATATTGTAAGGTGACTGTCTCTCAAGAGCAATTAACGAGATATATCTGAAAAAGTATTTCCCAAGTGTTTGGTAAAAAGCCTAAATATTGTCCAAACAATAACTGATATACAATATGTCCTATAGAATAAGAAACAGTAGACGCATGCATCGCCCTTAGTTTGCAAATAGCAAATGAGTTGGACATCATTACTATATGCTTAGTTCACCCTTAGTTTTTAAATTCCCATAAATCTCCGATAAAAATATGGGGCATATGTTAACAACCAAAATGGTCAAAGGAGGCTATTAAGTCTAGAATTTCCAACTGAAACATGCCAAGATGGTTTCCCAAATCGGCTAAGCTAATTTTGGCGCTTTGTCAAAATGCATAATGGACTATACCATTGCATTGCTCTTGTTGAGATGATCGAAAAATATATAAGGAGCATCCAGTTTTAACCCTAAGTGAAGAAAACATGATTTCCATGGACTCATCTAGCATAAACCAGAATGACCGGTTTTCAAAACCAGCCAGATCAGATTTTTCAACTTCTTCAAATTGAACAATAGACTGCACCATTGCATTCCCCCTATGGATCGGAGGTGATAAAAAGACATAAATAGATCATTTAATTTGGAGTCCAGATGAAGAAATTATGGTTTTTGGTCCTCCAGTAGGTTATGCCTTAGACCCGCAAAACCCGTCCAAGCCACTTTTGAAAACCAACGAGGTCAGTTTTTCTATTTGGATACTGAATTGAGTGTTACTAATGGAAACTTGCCCAATGTCGTGAGAAATTTGTAGATTCCATTTGGAAAAGGTTTTCTATTGGGATAAGACCACTCCCTCTATATTTATTTGAAAATCATGGTCCTTTGAGGCTGTAAGGAAAATGGACCCTAGGCCCATTTACTTTGGATTTTGGTGTTTGATGATCAACACAACCAAATTGGACTAATGTGTTTGCAAGTGTTTATTTTATAGTTCAATAGGATACAACGCGGACTTGGATCAACTTTGGAACATGAGGAAAATGATCAACACTCAAAAGAAGACATTGGAGGAGGTGTCGACAACCTAGAAGTGAAGCAAAGAGTCCAAGACACGAAGATTTCGAAAGCCCGAACAAAGCCACGCGAAGAAACAGACGCAGACAATGGCTGAGTGGGCACCGCCCTAGGGGTGGCGATGCCACCAGAGAAGGGCTGCTGCAGCTAGAAGAAGAGGGGGGCACCAAACAACAATGTCTACACTGCCCTAATCACCGCCATGGGGTGGTGGTGCACCGGACTAGGGGTGGCGGTGCCACCTCCCTAAAATTCCAGAGAGCACCGACTTGGGGACTTGGACACCGCCCTAGTCACTGCCCCTATGTTGTGGTGCACCGCCCTATGCACAGTGCCCCAATGGCTGGCTTGTTAGTGAAGCAAAGGCTAGTCCACGTGGCAGTCATTGCCCTATCCAGTGCCAGGCACCACCCTGTCCAAGGACCATGTGGAAACATGGAGCTCTGCCCCAACGGCTATATCTCCACTTGTGGCCTATATATGACTCCAACCGGCCATTTGAAGTGTGAGGGAGCTGAGGGAAGATAGGAGGGTGTTGCTACACCTCATTTGTGCTCTCCACATGCATAGAGCTTAAAGATCACTTGGTGATTAGTGTAGGTGCTTTGTGAAGTGCTTAGGTTAGTTAGACCACACTCATATGCACTTGCTCTAGGCTTAGGTCTAGTTGATAGTGAGGTTTGTATACCTCTTACCACTCGGTGCTTTTGTGCACCATTGTTGTACATCGGAGGAGCTAAGAAGAAAGAGAAAAACAAAAAGGAAACAAGCAAGCTCTCCAATACCTACACCAACAAGATGGACAAAAAGGCCTCCACACCTTATCTCTTGAAGAAGAAGAAAAATGACAAGGTGGTGGCCATCAAGGTGAACAAGCAAGCCAACAATGGGGCCAAACACATTTGGGTGCCAAAGGAGATCATTTCCAACATGAAGAGCACCAAGAAGGTTTGGATCCCGAAGGGGAAGTGAGAAGTCTGATGGACTTTGGGGAATTTGGAGACTTGGCAAAGTTTGGGTGCATTTCATGGGGTGCATCACATCGGATCATGTAATTGCCAAGTGAGTTAGTGAATACTATAGACCCAAATTCCCCTTTTCATGTTAGGTAACTAGATTTAATTTCTTGCAATCTCAATTAGCATCTAGTTCCTTTTTATGCCTAGGTTTGCATTTGCATGTTTAATCTTCTATCATGCATACACTAGGTAAATCATATGGTAGGCTTGCTCGGTATCCCTCTTACCCTTGGAGCAAACCTACATGGCTTAAATTGCTTAGGAGCACGGCATATAGCTTGTTTTACAATTATTTATCTAATATGTGCCAAAGTCCAAATTGTAGATAATGTCCCTCGAATACCATTTTTGAAAATGATTCTCACATTCATGTGATGTCATCTTTCAAGTGGTGTTTTGATTTTCAAAAACCAATGTGCATGTCTCCTACAATATTCTATACTTGTATGCACAAATTTAGGGGGAGGTTATTCTACAAGTTGGATGGTTTGAGACTAACATTCTTTTCAAGATTATTATGTGTGTAGTAGTCTCATTGCAAGGAAAATGGAGTCCCCGGAGGTAAGCATCAAACTTCAAATGATCACCACCTTTCAAGTGGTGTCAATCAAATTGGTTTCTACATGTGGTATTCCTAACCGATATCATTGTGTTGACTTCAATTTGATATTTCTATGCTTTTTCCATGCATTATTAGATTAAACTCCCTTGTGCAGTAATTTGCCGATTATGCATATATTTCACCTTCCATCATATGTATGCATATATTTAGGGGGAACTTAATCTATGTAATATGAGAGTCATTTTTTGTGATCTATTTCACTCCACATACAAAGGATCACAAAAATTGACCCTCCCTTGTGCTACTAATGTCTTCCTTTTCGGTGTTTGATTCCAAGGGGAGGGGGGGGATTTGTAGGACCAAAAGCAAGCACGATCATAATAATTTATAAGTAGTAATGGTTCAAGAAAGGGAGAATAGTGGATTATGGAGTTAGGGGGAGGCTTAAGTCCATAATGCCATTTGGGGACATTTGCAAGGGCAAGATAAGTTTCCAAAGTTTTTCACATGTAATATCTTTTTGCATCATATAATCTTGCCTTTGCATTGCATCCTAGCAAGTAGATAGTTTTTAAATTTTTGCATCTAGTATTATTTGCTTGCTTTGGTCGTGTTGTCATCCATCAACAAAAAGGGGGAGATTGTAAGGAAAATGGACCATAGGTCCATTTACTTTGGATTTTGGTGTTTGATGATCAACACAACCAAATTGGACTAATGTGTTTGCATGTGTTTATTTTATAGTTCAATAGGATACAACGCGGACTTGGATCAACATTGGAACATGAGGAAAATGATCAACACTCAAAAGAAGACAGTGGAGGAGGTGTTGATAGCCTAGAACTGAAGCAAGGAGTCCAAGACGCGAAGATTTTGAAGCCCGAACAAAGCCACGCGAAGAAACGAAAGCAGACGGTGGCTGAGTGGGCACCGCCCTAGGGGTGGCGGTGCCACTAGAGAAGGGCTGTTGTAGCTAGAAGAAGAGGGGGGCCTGGACAGCAATGTGTGCACCGCATTAGTCACCACCATAGGGTGACGGTGCATTGGACAGGGGGTGGTGGTGCTACCTCGCTAAAATTCCAGAGAGCAGCGACTTGGGGACTTGGGCACCGCCTAGGTCACCACCCTGGGGTGGCGGTGCACCGCCCTATGCATAGTGCCCCAATGGCCGACTTGTCAGTGAAGCAACAGCTAGTCCATGTGGTGGTCACCGCCTTGTTCGGGGCCAGGCACCACCCTGTCCGGTGACCACGCAGACACGTGGAGCTCGGCCCCAATGGCTATATCTCCACTTGTGGCCTATATATATGACTCCAACCGGCCATTTGAAGTGTGAGGGGGCTGAGGGAAGATAGGAGGGTGTTGCTACACCTCATTTGTGCTCTCCACATGCATAGAGCTTAAAGATCACTTGGTGATTGGCGTAAGTGCTTTTGCGAAGTGCTTATGTTAGTTAGACCACGCTCATATGCGCTTACTCTAGGCTTAGGTCTAGTTGCTAGTGAGGTTTGCATACCTCTAAACCCAAGGTGCTTGCGCGTACCGTGTTTGTACTCAGTGGGACTTATAGTCTTGCGAGACCACACCAACCGCGTTTGTGGTGTGTACGCCACTGTGTACCGAAGGGAACAAGGCCCACAGCGGTTCGGCCAGAAGCTTGATAGTGAAGACGGCGGGGAGCGGTCCAGGAGAGGCTTGCCGGAAGGCACACCGGAGACCCACTTGCTCGTGAGGAAGACCCGGGGCTATCCACGGAGTTACCCGACTGGGTGCTTGTCCCTTGCGAGGGGCTCTAACGAGAACTAGGGGGAAACTTGAGCGCTTCTCGATACCTCGGTAAAAATACACGTTTACATTGTTACCTAGGTTGTGTGCTTTACTTTCCTAGCTTAGTTGATAGGCTAGTTGATAGGGTTGGAACCTAGGTTGCAAGACACTTTTGCGGTAGAGATAGCAACACTTTAGCAAAACCGTAGTTGCACATTTAGATAGATTACTTTCTTACATAGAATTTGCTAAGGTGGAATTAGAGGCCATAGTTAGAAGTAGAATTTTAAGTTGCCTAATTCACTCCCGTCTTAGGCATCACGGTCCCTTACAAAGGTAATCCAAATGCACAATCGTCAAAAAGTAAAAAACATCTATTACTGTTTTTATCCTCTATTTCCCATCTATCACTGCTCTGGATGAATGATGACGAAGCTCTAGAGCGGCCAGGCCGACTAGGGCAGCCTATCACTACTGCACGCTCTGACGGGGTCCCTCTTGGATGTGTAGGGTTGCTTGTTTTAAGAGACCTTGTTGGCATGTCTTGTTTATCATGCTTCCTACGAGGCTCCTATGGTGAGATGTCTTGCATGGAGGAACTTGGGAAAATATTCGTCTACGAACATGCTATAAGTGACGGCCAACCTAAAACTCGTTTCGGCTGATCTTTGATCCGTCTATACTGAGTGATCTTACTTCTTACCATTGTGCCGACAATAATTCATGTCAACACCAATATTACATTACCAGTTTGAATAACTTATCTGATGTGATAAATATTTTTATCGTATGGTCAACGAGTGTTGTTTCTAGATGTTCTAAAACGGTGCTTTTTCATAGTATTTTTATCGTATGGTCAATGTTCTAAAACGGAGCTTTTTCATAGTATTTTTATCGTATGGTCAATGAGTGTTGTTTCTAGATGTTCTAGAACGGTGCTTTTTCATAGTATTTTTATCGTATGGTATGGTCACTTATGGTCAATGAGTGTTGTTTCTTGTTTCTAGATGTTCTAAAACGGTGCTTTTTCATAGTTTATACATTCTTAAATCAAAATTTGATTAGGGTGCCTTCCATACGGACGGAAGTTTCTATCGGACGCGTAGGAGGTAATTCTAGGAGGCCACCACGGATCAAGATGCACAGTATGGTATAATATTTCTTATTATGGTACCAAGCCGCGAGGAGTAGCAAAACGTATATCCAAATTAAACTCTCACACGCTTTATAACCTAGCAAATTATTCAGGCATGTTCTTTACAGTAAAGACACATTAGAAAATTCAACGAGTCCGCGGCTGCTGCGCCATTCCAGCACTGGGATCAACCGGCGCCTCGATCAGCTGCAGGACTGGCTCACGGCGAAGGCGCTGACCAGAAACGACTGTGTGAACTGCTTGGCCTGAAATGTGAGTTGGTCACCGGCACGGTCGACTTGTCTGATACCGAGCCAGCCGAACTTGATCTGCACATCCACGCCGTACACCTCGTGGATCGAACCGGGCTTGATGACCCCTCCAACCGTGCTGGAGAAACGGAACTTGAGCTGTTGGCCGCCGAAGGTGACTGGAATCTCACACTGTCGTGCGAGGGTCACTTCTAGTTTGCCGTCCGGGTTGAGAACGTATGATCGCACACCCTGGGGCAGGAGTCCACGCGGTAAGTTGTTTTTGTCCAGGATGTCGTATGCCGTCCCTGTTGCAGCCGCCTTCAAGCTCGCTGCGTACGCAACGTGGTGGATGCAAGCCACGGTGGCGAGGAGGAGAATGTGCTGCTTGGCCATGACTACTGATCCACTCACAGAAACTTGCTTGCAAAAGCGCATACGTAGTATATACTATCAAACTATATGGGATGGGAATGGGATATGGGAGTGGATCATCCTTGGCTCCAGTATATATAGGCACGTATGCGAATCCAAATGAATCAGAGTTGAATTGCGCAATTATTCCTACCAATTCTGCTCCATTGAAACGGTCCTCACAATGAATACGAAAACGTCATCGTAGTATCAAATCAATCACAGTTTAATTATATATATATTTAGTTCTTGCTAAATTATGTTCCATCAAAACGGTGGCCATTATAAATAGTAGAAATTAATAACCAAGATTTTAATTGATGTGATCCCAATATATATAATGCTATCTAAATGACATTTCACCAGAACGTTTATCACACTGCTTTTCTATTTTTCTGAAATACATGGTTTTGGTATATAGTACGGGAAGTACGATTCCCATGAAAATCTGCCTTCTCCTTTCTAACATAGTACGATATTTATATTAAACATTGTTCGCAGTTCGAATGGTATAATTCATTCTTGGTCTACAAATCACATAATAAAAATTTATGTCCTGTCAGAGTATAATTTGGAACACTTGCAATTATATTTACATTTTGGTTTCTTACATAATTTAATTAAATATTGTATACTTGAAATAAATTTTGTGAAACATATGATTCCCAAATAAATAATTTTATAGCCACAAATTTAAACGAATATTTATTACTACAAAGGCTACCATAAGACATAATATTGATTGACCTTTCACATGAAAAAGGAAAACTCATAGGAACAACAGTTTAAGACCAACAGGTGTACTCCATCAATCAAATACAACAAAACTGATGGATTAAAAAAAAAGTATCTCGGTTACAGAAAGTCCTAAGTTCCTAATTGGTACGTAAAATATTTCATTCAGAAAAATAAGAGGGGCATGATGCAGTACCTTCTCAAATGTGCAATGAATTACTGCCATGGGATGTGCTTCATCTCATCCAGCTCCGTCTCATAGTGGCTCAGCTACATGCAGTAGAGCTCAGGATCAGGAAACATCGAGGCATGTTGTTGACATGCAAAAATGTATCAACATGGAAATTGGGGCAGGCCATCAAGTTTCTGGCATCAAGAACGTACATGAAAAATATTTGGAACCACACAAATCAAAGCATCAAGCAAAAAGAGAAGAAAAGGAAACAGAAAAGGAGATGGTGCCACCCCCGTTGAACCAGCCTGGCCAAGGTTGGGACGGCTCCCCCATCGGGCTTTGGCTCGGTCTGGGCTCTCCCAGGTCAAGAACTCCCCGCGCCTTGGCCGAGCCCTCGAGCAAAGGATGGCTTGGACGAGGACAAGGTATCAAGGCTTTGCCTCTCAACTGTCAAGGCCTTCTCGGGAGCTGGCACTTAGAGACCCATCAAGCCATCCACAGATGGCCTGGAGTGTACGCGCATACATGACGGGTGTAACCCCTGAACCCCTGGCTCATTTGGACAATTAGCCGAGGGTTAGTCAGACTGTAATGCCCTTAATTATGGAATTTAATGTACCCCTATGTTAGACTCTCGTCAGGTGCACCCAAATCCTTCATGGCCTCCTGGGTCACACTTGGGGTGGCGATGAAGGGCTTTCTTTGATCACGGCTAGGACCAAAGGGGGTTGAGTCCTTTTGGCCTTGGATCGGATGTCTATCTAAGGACATGAGGGATACCTTCATGACTTCTTGGTCAGGTAATGCCCTTGATGAGCTTCACACTGGTAGAGACTAAGCGAGGGCCTGGTCAATCCTTTGAGGGAATGTTGGCTCTGGGCCTCTGTGAGGCGCCCTACTTACTTAGCCTATCGTGGGTCGGGCAACTTGGATCGTGCCACTTTGTCGCTAAGTGACCCACCCCCATCGACGTGTTCAAAGACAGGCTTCCTTGTCTCAGGCTACACATTGCGATGGCCAGGGCGTTCTGCTCACCCGAGCTAGAGACCGCTAGTAGCCCCGCAGCACAATGTCCATAGGCTAGCCTTCAAATTCCTAGGAACATGGGACAGAGGATCCCCCGGGACCTTCATGGGGCCAGTTTGTCATCGAGCGAGGCAGTTTCTCCAGGCAACCAGGCATGCCCCTTCCCCCTGTTGCTGGTAAAGTCTTTTGATATTTTTCGACCACCATGCTAGCTGAGCGAGTTAATGTGCGTGGTGTGCTGCGCTCCATGCGGAGCGAACCGCCCCGCCACACGGTACTAATCTGAGGAGCACGTGGCCACGCCGCTTCAAGTACATGGGTCGAGGCCATCAAGCCGGTGTGGAGGATTCAAAAGGGCGTGTTCCCTCAATTCTTAGATAGGAGCATGCGTGGGTGGCATCAGCAGTATGTTGCATCTAGGCCGCCACGTCGTGGCCCGTCGTATTGACGTGACGAGGCAAAGCCGAACCACCTGCCTGAGCAGACGCCCCACTAGAGTGCCTAATCCAAGGCAGGCCCGTCTATGGGTCCAGCTCATCAGAAGCCACGCGGAGTGCGTCTCCATCCAATATCTCACTGCTGCGTCGCGTGGTCGTGTGCGTGGGGTGTGGGGTGATAGGGCCATGAGAAGCATGCAGAATTACTCCTATATTTCGTGGCTTGCTAGTATTAATATTCATGGTTTCAACATTCATATGCTATATCATTGGAAACATATATGAGTCTAGTTTCCAATGCAACAAAAGGTGCATCTTTTGGACTTCCAAGCTAGGAGTTATGACCGTTTTAGTGGAAGCTGCACAAGCTGTTTTGTGGCTTCAGGGGAAACCGAGGACTCTTCAGTTTCTCCACCAAGATATCTTGTATTTCAGAAAAATAGGAAAGCACTGTGATAACGTTCTGGTGAAATGTCATTTAGGTAGCATTATATCGATATCAAAGCAATTAAAACATTGGTTAATTTGCACTATTTATAATGAAAAACGCTTTGATGGAACATAATTTAGGCAGAACTAAATATATATGCAATTCAACTCCGATTGATTTGGTAGGATGATGAACGTAATGTTTTCGTGCAACGTAATGTCATTTAGGTAGGGAATGACTATGATTTATATGTAGGTTATTCCGTATTCATTGTGACGACCATTTCAATGGAACAGAATTGGTAGGAATAATTGCGCAATTCAACTCTGATTCATTTGGACTCGCATACATGCCTATATGTACTGGAGGCATGGATGATTGACTCCCATATCCCATTCCCATCCCATATAGTTTGATCAGATATACTACGTGGGCTTGCTAGCAAGTTTTTGAGTGGATCAGTTAGCAGTCATGGTTAAGCAGCACATTCTCCTCATCGTGGCTTGCATCGCGTACGCGGCGAGCTTGAAGGCAGCTGCGACAGGGACAGCATACGACATCCTGGACAAAAACAACTTACCGCATGGCCTCCTCCCACAGGGTGTGCAATCCTACGTTCTCAACCCGCACGGCAAACTAGAAGTGACTATTAAGTTGCATGCACTGATCAGTTCAACCCAAAAGCTTTAAGTTGATAGGAAGAGGTAGATAATTCACTTATATTCCAACACTCCCCCTCATGTGGAGACTCCCTCAGGTCTTAGACGTGAAATAGGAGCGAACAACAATTATTTTATTCAATTGCGCTAACTATGATTGAAACTCAAGACCTCTGACTTTGATACCATATTAAGTTGCATGCAGCAACCAGTTCAACCCAAAAACTTAAACTGATGGAGAGAGATGGACAATTCACTTATATTGTAACAGTGACCCTCGCTGGCCAGTGTGAGATTCCAGTCACCTTCGGCAGCCAACAGCTCAAGTTCCGTTTCTCCAGCACGGTTGGAGGGGTTATCCAGCCCGGCTCCATCCATGAAGTGTACGGCGTGGATGTGCAGATCAAGTTTGGATGGCTCGGCATTAGACAAGTGGACCGTGCCGGTGACAAACTCACGTTTCAGGCCAAGCAATTCACACAGTCGTTTCCAGTGAGCGCCTTTGAGGTGAGCCACTCTTGTAGCTGATCGAGGCGCCAGTCGATCCCCCATCCCAATGCAGGAATGCCGCAGCAGCCGCGGGCGTGCGACGCATCATGCATATCAGCATAGGCATGTGCGAAGCATTTTGTTGATTTTTCTGTTGTCTTTACTGTAAGAACATGCATGAATAATTTGATTGGTCAGCCTTGTGAGTTTCGAAAAAAATCCATTATATAGGACGGATGGGATCCTATGAGTCATTAAGCACACAATATTTGTAGGAGGGGCTGGCATCGAAACTGCTATGTGCTTAATGACTACCAATTTGTAGGAGGGGCTTTGGAGGAGCTCTATGCATCGTGTAGCGAGGCTTTGGAGGGGCTTCATGCATCGTTTAGCGGTGGGGGCTCGAGCGCACTCCACCCAGGTGCTAGATCTGCTGCTAGAGCTTGTCGATTACCACACTATTGTGTGAATGATATTTAATTAAAATGCTTGGTTAGCAGCTATGATTCTTTTAATTTCTAAAAAACTATGCCATCAGTGAATCCATGCAAGTTGTTAGTCTCCCTTGTGCTTGCTATGCTTGCTGATCGGCGTGGGCCTCGATGATGACCGGTCAGCCCTAAGCAATCCACAATCATGTCCAGGGCTGCCTGCAAGTCGTTCTTCACTAGCGTGTGCTCGCATCCTCAGCGTTGTACCCAACACCCACTAGTCTGTCCTGGAGCCATTTTCATCACTAGTAGATCAACATTAGTCATCGGCTCATGAATATAATAGCTAGCATAGCATTTGGAAAGTAGAAACATAATCGTGGAAACAATGAGAGATCCTCCTAGTCGGACCACATAAATGAGGTCAGCTTTCAGCAGACACGTTGAGTTGCGTGGGTTGAGAAAAAATCCTTATTTTTAGCACACATACGTCTCTACCGGAGGCGACGCACGCGTGCGTGTGACACCGGAATTAGGGGGAGGGGGAGGGAGAGGGAGAGGATTGGTGATGGGCGGAGGTGGTTGGCGGTGAGGTCACCGCGCGCCAGGTGACGGTGGACAAGGTCGTGGCGAGGAGTTTAGGGTTAGGATTTTGAGTTTTAGGGAATCCCATGGTCAATAGTTTTAGAAGAGTCCTAGTGGTGGTGGTGGTGGGTTGAGAAGCGGCGGGGGCGGCATCAAGCAAGCCGTGGGGGACAATCGGTTTGACGAAGTTAGCGGTGGGGGAAAGGAGTCACCGAAGTTGTAGCTGATTGGGATTAGGGAAGGGTGGCGAAGGAGCAACGACGGGTGGGGAAGTCACTGGTGAGGTTGCTAGTGGTCTCGGTGATGGCCAAGCTAGGGTGGGGTGGAGTGGGAGGGGAGAAGAGCAAGGTTGAAGATGAGCATCAGTAGTCTTATAGGTATGCACGCAGAAGAAATGGCCTCGTGTTGAGGTTGATGTTAAGAGGTCCGATCTCTAGTTAGTTGTTGTTACTGACGCCCAACTATCCATGGTCCAGAAGAAGATGACAATGAAAGGAACGGTTGAGCAGAAAAAAATGTCACATATTTGTGCTTCATGAGTGGAGAGGTGGAAGACAATACATATCGAAGCGCCTTGCAGCCACAAGATGGTCGACCATGGTTTTTTTTGGGCATTGACTCGCAGTGGGCTATGGTAGTACCACAAAAAGAGTTTTTCCATGTGCATTATCGCTAGACAACGAACACATTCCCCGTGTGCATTATCGCTGGATGCACATGAGGATATGTAGACATGAGAAGATGTGCATCATGAGGATACGTATGTAGTAGGAGAAAGCTTTGGATGCACATGAGGGCATATTTCCCCTAGAGATAAAAAAGCGGACCTGTTTGGTAGCTGATTTATACAGGCACATGAGTGCTCTGCCTCTCACACATACACTGTGCAGACAGCCAGCAGAATCTGCTTTTACAAGACGCCGAACAGGGCGAGCACTCCTTCCCATTAGTGGTTCCATCGGAGATTGTAGCTGCCTCACCAAGCTACTAGACGAAGCACACAAGACACACGAGGAATGGTGGCATAGATCCCCATTGATCTTGCACAACAAACCTACGTGAAAAATCACATTATTCTTTGTTTACATCCTCCATAAAGGTATTTTGTCTGTATTGTGTTCAATGTACATACCGCATCATGTGACATGAAAATCTTTTTGTGAATATTTTTTCTTTTCTATTTGCCGGGAATGACAAAGGAGAGGTGGCGTGCATGGCCAAGAGTGTAACACCCTCGATGTTACCACTTAAACAACTTGCTAAACTATGTCATGAGCATCATGTTTTCATGATAATGCATGTGATAAAGTGTGTAGATCAATCTCCGTAACTCAAAATGATCAATAAAAATGCTAAATGAAAGTTGATTCGATAGTTCATGCATATCAAGTAGGGTTGGAAACTATTTTTTATTGAACAAAAATACTATAGAATATGTATGTGACACTTAAATAAAGTTTGAAGTGCAAACTTTGTAGATGACAATGAAATACTTGCCGTAGAAAAATAATGTTACTAGCTGGTATTTCTAATAGTCTAGAAACCGAACTTGAAAACAAATCCAACTCAAAAACTTAGAAATTTTCAAGTCTGCCAATAGCTAGACATTGCTATGTGTAGCAATTTGTTGTGAGAGAATGGGTTAAAGGGTGGTGTAGTGTTATAGCTCAATTTGGTAGTCTCTTATGCCATCTTGAGCATGGTGAAGCTGGTTTGGCTCCTGGAGCAACCGTTTAGTCGTGTTGAGCGCTTTAAAATTCATGCGCGTCACATGTCTCGAGCTAGTTGGCCGTGATCACCGTGCTTGGGCGTTCGGCATCGCCGCGTTGGTCGTGCGTGCGCGCATGGCCAACCATGGCTGCCTCTGGCCTGGCTATGGCTCGGCTGTCGATGGCCCCGCCGTGCCAAGACGAAGCCACTGCCGGTGCTATCACCTCGCCGTTGCGTCTGCCATTGCTGCCTCACCGTGCTGCCGACCCGCATCGCGCCATGACGCTGCCGTCCCATCATCATCGTGTCTGTGCCTGTCCACTGCATCTCTGCACTGTTGTTGGCCCAGCGCACGTCGCCTCTACCGCGTGCATGTGGTCGGGCTCGCCGTCGCCTTATCATTAATGACACTGCGGCCATGTGGGCCATGTCGGTCGGGCGCGTGCACACCTGTCGGCTAGCGCTGGCATGGGGGTCTACCGATCTCACCGCTCGTGTCCCGCCAAGGCGAGGACGAGCCGAGCCCACCTGCCACACCCCATCTCTCTCTTTCTCTCTTTTTTCCTCTGCTTTCCGCCCCCGTTGGGTTGCGGTCACGATGAGTCAGAGAGCGAGCACCTCTCATCAATTTCTCATGCCTGTGTCTCTGCCTTTATATCCTCTTGCCGACTGCCCCCACCCCGCCTTGATTACGGCCAGGCCAAGCTCCAATTTTGGAGCTTTGCTCCTGCCGTCGCACCATTAAAGCACAACCCGCCTCATCATGTCCAGCTCCAACCTCTCCATCTCGTATCAAATTGACCACACCAGTAGCCTCACCTAGAACCCCTCTTTGTCATGCGCATGCTAGTCACAGCCCTTGTGCCACCTCCACGTCGATGTCATGGCCGTGTCGCTGCGGTTCGCCGTTGAGCTCGCTGCGCGCACGCAGCTAGACTTGCTTGGGGTGTCTTCAGCCAGGACACCGCCATGGGTAGGATCGTGGTGCGTCACTGATGCTTACCCATCACCTCTATTATCTGTTGTATGCTATGGCTCACCAAAATGTGGTTGCCGCCGCCAGGGAGAGCCCGCTCTGCTTCACCCTCGTTCATGCAACTACCGCCCATCGTCACGCGTAGGCCCATAGGTGAGCATCGGTCCCCTAGCTAGGTCTACAAGGGTCTCAGGTGGCCGGCGGTACAGTGCCATCGCCCACCACACCGGTGAGCGCGGGGCATCTCGGGGACCTCTCCAGTGCGAATGTAAAAAGATACGAGGGCTCCATTGCAAAGTCACTGTCTATAGAAATAGAACGTGTAGTGTTTGTGCTATTGTCTAATAACACGAGGGTATTTTTGCAAGAGTGCCAGCACGCGTGAGGGCTCAGCACCATGGGCCGCCTTCGCGCGTGGGCCGTGTTGGGCTAAAATCGGTTTATCTTTTTCGTGGAAAATAGAAATAGCTTTTCATTTTAATTCTGAGCTGAACTTTGGCAATTAATATAAAATAATGTAGGTCTCTAAAAATTATGAAACAAATTTTGTTAGGTTCCTAAAATTGTGCTCTAGCTGTTAGTGTATTTAGTTCATATATGTGCTTGTTGATACCAGGAGCTATTAAATTATTTAAGAGTGCTCAATATTATTAAGTTAATTATTATAGGAATTTTTGTGGTAGATTAGTAATAACAAAAGCCTTGAAATTTTTATAGTAGCTTCATTGTATTATTATGTGCTCACTGTAATTTTTGTAGCCCTAAAATAGACTATTTAATATGGTAGCTAAATACCCATTAAGGCTAAATGAATAATGGCATGATATTGGTTTATAAAAATGAAGCACTTGTAGGGTGAGCTTGGAATCTATTTGGTAGAGATAATGATTAGCTTAATATCTTAGTTATTAGAGCTAGCTTAGTAGCTTAGCATGTGCATTCTTATTTTAAGAGTTGTTGTTGCCAAAATACTAAGTGTTGCATCATCGTTGCATGCATATAGAGAACGAGTTGGTGGAGTTTGTGATCGTCGGAGAGCAGGAGAACGAAGAGGTGATCAAGGAGTACGATGATGAGGTCCTTGTGCAGGAGGAGGTCCCAGAGCCATCACTAACTAACTTAGCTGACAATCCATCTGCCCAAGGCAAACCCTAGTGCACAACCCTTATTTTGAATAATCATTGGATATATATGTGTGATGTGCATTTACATTACAAGATTTATATTGAGGTGTACGACGTGGATAAACCTACCTATGAGTCCTACTAGCATAGGTCGAGTAGCTGCTATGCTTGGACTATTGTAGCGTGAGTAACCTGCCGTTACTCACAATAGGTGGTTATTATTATTGCTCTCATGATAAAATGGTGAGAGGAAATGAAGACCGGACAGGGATATGGTACAGGTATTGGTGGGTGTAATAGGTTGTGTCTCGTGGCCAACAAGACATAGCTTGGTTACACTGTTTTCCCTGTCCGTGTCGGTTGAGGACCGTCCATTGCTGTGGATTCTAGTTAGGTCACAGACTTATTATTCTGAGCACATACTTGCTTATGGAAGCGGAAAAGCTTGTTGCTCTCTTGTCGTGGGTTCTGGCTCTTTCTGGACCAACTAATTGGAGGCAAGGATGGTGGAGGTCTAAGCACCACACTAAGTCCAGGACTCAGGAGTGGGGGCTTAGAGTCCAAGTTTGGACGGGGACCTGGACCCTTTGATAGGAGAGTGGTGGGTTGGTCTTGCTTGTGCCTGGGGTACAAGCGGGACGTGTGTTTTGGGGTACCCAGCTAGGATACATTGGTTCACGAATCGCCGTGTGATACGGTATGACTTGGCTATGATCTAGCACCGTAGTAAGAACTGGAAGATGAAAGGGAGTGAATGAATCTGATTGCTCAACTCTTGCTTGAAAGTAGAACAGGTGCTTACATAGAATAGTTAGCTAATGAACTAATCATAACTGCTAATAAAACACATACAAAAGGATTCACTACTAGTAATGTTTTTCGCAAACAAAAAGGAAACCCAGCAAACCATAAAGCTTATCATATCCTTTGGAGTCAGGAAATTATTCCCACTAGTTGGGTAAGTCTTGCGAGTACATTGTTTACTCAGGGTTTATTTACCCTTGTTGCAGGTGTAGCTTGAAGAGTGGTTGTTGTGTGGAGGATTCTTCTAGTGGGCACAGACGGATCCTTGTATCTTATCGTTAGATATTTACTTCAATTTCGTTGTTTAAATTCTACACTCCGAACTTGGTATTATAATAATGTATTTCCGAAAACTCTTGTGGTATGAAATGGACTAAGTATTATAAACTCATTCTCATTGTTGGATCCTAGATGAAAAACGTAATTGTTTGAGTTCTCCCTGGGGGTGTGCTCGACGGGACCATCCGATGTAGCTAACTTTCGGGGTGCTTAGTGTCTGGTGGAAGACGAGCGCCTCCAGAAGCGTGCTATTTCGGGCGGTTTTGTCACAAAGAGACTGCTTGGTGACTTGGGATTTTGATTCTCCCTTTTCTATTGTAGCTAGGGCCGGATCTTGCTCTGTGGCAAGGGAGGGGGCGCTCAAGCCCCCTATCACTGTTGATCCCCTATAGTGCTCCCCTGAGCAAGCTTTTTGTGGCCACAAAAAATTAATCCACGTAACACCACAATTAACTAGATTTGTTTGCACAACCGGAACAATACTACTATACATGTTAAAGTGCAGAAATATAAAGGAACTTGTAGTGTGTACTGTGCAGCATGCATAGAACGGCAATCAATCATATATACGGACCAATGCATGCAGCTTTATTTTGGCACCACTTTTAACCTGATACATATAAAGGAAATTGCATTGCATTAGTAGTAGCAGGATAAAAAGCCTACAAGATGCCTCATGTGCCTTTTATTTCCGTTTACCACAAACGAAGATTTTTCTGCTACCAGCATGCAGTCCCCGATCGATCTGAAAAAGGATCTAATTATATTATCTCTTAGGCGCAAAAATTTGGGTGAAGAATGCACCACACGGACGGGCAAGTTCGATAGAAGCCCCCACTCCCCACACCCACCCACCCAATTACCCAAACAAGCATGTGAAGGTTGTTGTTCACTCACCAATGGCAGCGGAAGGGTACGTTACAAGGAGTGGAGCACCCATAGCCAATCGGAGATGAGACAGCCAGCAGTGGTGGAGCGCTGTGCTTCATGCCTTTGATGGAGCGAGCGTGCTCACGAGCAAGGCTGATGGTGTATGTTGCAGGTGAATATAGCGAACCCTTTCTTATAGGCGCCCTCTGATGGAAATGCCCCCATGGCTTGCATTACCACTGGACAACAAACATATTCCCCATGTGCATTATTGTTGGATCCACATGAAGATACGTTTGCAACATGAGAGAGATGTGCATCATGAGGATACGTAGCAGCAGGAGAAAGTGTTATATGCACATGAGGGCATATGCCCCTAGAGATAAAAAGGCTGATTTATACATCCGCTGCAGCTACTCTACCTCTCACAAATACATTGTGCAGACAGCCAGCAGAAGCTGCTTTTACATGCAGCTGAACAGGGCAAGCATTCCCTCCCATTAGTGGTTCCATTGAAGATTGTAGCTGCCTCACCAAGCTGCTAGATGAGGCACACAAGACACACAAGAGCAATGGTGGCATAGATCCTCATTGATCTTGCACAACAAACCTACGTGAAAAATCACATTATTCTTTGTTTACATCCTCCATAATGGTATTTTGTCTGTACTGTGTTCTATGTACATACCACATCATGTCACATGAACATCTTTTTGCGAATATTTTTTCTTTTCTATTTGCCAGGAACATTTCACGACAAAGGAGAGGTGGCGTGCATGGCCAGGAGAGTGCTTGGTGACTTGGGATTTTGATTCTCCCTTTTTTCTTCTACAGCCAATGGCCAGATCTTTGCTGTGCGGGGGGGGGGGGGGGGGGGGGCGGGGGGGGGGGGGGGGGGGGGGGGGGAGGGGGGGGGCTCAAACCCCCTGCCACCGCTGATCCCCTAGAGTGCCCCCCGAGCAAGGTTTTGGTTGCCACCAAAAATTAATCCATATAACACCACAATAACTACCTTTTTTGGCGATGACGAACAACTAATTTCAGTAAAAAAAACTAGAAAAGGGGTTTCTCGCTTTCGTAAAGAAGAGCCGACCATTTATGAGTGCAAAATGGTAAAGTTTACCAATCCCTAATGGAGACTAGGGTTCAGCATGTACTACATTCCTAAAGTAGAAGAAAGAAACATAAAGATAAAAAATAGTGGATGTATTATATCGATTAGCCAGGTCCGAAACAATCGTTTGTACCTCATATATATGGGTCATCCTGATGTGGAGAAATTCTAGAAAACACTAAGTAGGAAAGGGAAGTTACCTTCGGTTGTAGGGTAGTTGGTCTTGATTAATTTAGTGCTAACTAGTTTAGCCATGTTCATGCTATCTTTTTGTCCCTAGAGGAATCCTGTAGAAACTAGATTACTATCGATCATGTTTTTTCTAGCAATGTGATGAACACAAAAACAAATGTTGGCTTGCTAGATGGAGTGTTCTATGTAAACCCAAGGATTTTGGTGGACTAGAGATACAAAACCTGGACACTCAAAATAGATGCCTATGGAGTAAATGGTTGTTTACGCTTATAAATGAAGAGGGAGCATGGCAAAGGCTTCTAAGAAAAAAATATTTGTCTAACAAAACTCTAACACAAGTGCAACATAGGCTAGGTGACTCCCATTTTGGTCCGGCCTTTTGAAAGTTAAAGAAGATTTTTTGGCCAGCAGGTGTTATAAAAGTCTAAAGTGGGGAACAAGTCAGATTTTTGAAGGACATTTGGTTAGAAGACAAACCCCTTAGCAAGGCATATCCTAATCTTTTTTCAAATTGCAAGGAAAAAAGATGATACGGTGGTGAATGTTCTACGGATTGTATCAATTAATGTATGATTTAGGAGAGGTTTAGTTAACGCTAATCTGAACTCTTGGTATGATTTGGTGTCCAAAGTCCTCCCATTCAATCTCACAACGAGTACAGACTTGTTTAGGTGATATCTGACTAAGAAAGATTTTTTTCATGATCTGGTCTATTATAGGACTATCATTAAGCAAGTTCTACTGGGAAAAACCCCACTTTAAAAATTAAAGGTACCGTTGAAAACAAGATCTGTGTGCTTGTGGATATTTCTGTAATCGTTAAGAACTATCGTAGTTGATGTTTCTTGGCGGCGTCACTAAGGTTAACTCAATCTTAGTGATGGTGCTAAGAAATGGCGCCGTTGTCGGTGATGGACTTAAAACCTCCACACTTGGTGATTGGGCTAAGAAATGCCAACAAGCATTTTTGACGCCGTTGCCGGAGAGGGCATAGGTTAAAGAATCTAGTAGGACATGATCATAAGCACATGCATGTAATGGTAGCCATAGTTTATGTAGGCAAATTCTACTTGTTTTCTTCCTATTGTGCAATGAAAATAGTATAGCGTATGAGTGGATTTGATCTACCGAACAACTCCACCGATAATCTAGAGGCACTCCTAAGGAAGAGCCAGTTTCATACCGCTTTTTCTTCTACTACTCCACCAGCAGTTGAACTAGTCACCCTCGTACCATCCGCTACTACCGAAATGGCCAAGTCACTCCGCGACTACTCCACCCCCGTTGTTGCCATGTCTTTGATGACGATGTTGCACCAGTAAGCATAAGGATCCGTCTGTTTCCATTCTCCCTTGCGGGGAAGGTGAAATAGTGGTTTTACAAAGAAAAGGAAGCTATCAACACGTGGGACAAATGTTTCACAACATTCCTCGTGAAAATGTTCCCCATGGGCAAAACCAATGCCCTGTGGGGGAAAATTTCAAACTTCCAGCAAAATAACATGGAATCCATCCCCGAGGCATGGGAAAGGCTCCAGGATTACATCTAGGCCTATGCGCACCATGGGATGGAAAATTAGCTCATGCTCTAGAATTTCTATGAAGGGCTCACACCCATGTCAAAGGGGCACGTAGATGCTGCTGCTGGAGGAGCATTTCTCTCCCTCACCATCAACAATGCCATAACACTCATCGAAAAGAAGGTGGCAAACCAAAGATGGGGAGAGGAACGCAAACAACAAAAAGGCATGGATACCATGAAGGAGACGGATATGCTTGCCATAAAAATAGACAAGTTGTTATCAAGACTGACCAAAAGGGCCCACGACAAGGAAGCCATGAAGGCCACTGTTCAGGCCACGAATTTGCAAATGACTTGCAAAGTCTATGGTGAGGTCGAACATTCAGGGAACAACTACCCCGAGACCCATGAAGACGCTGCATATATCAACAACGGGTTCCAACAAGGTAACGATAATGGGTGGAACAATCAGTCCTGCCCACAAGAAGGTAATTCGAACTTTAACTCAAATTACAATTCGAATCAACCTTGTTTGGAACACATGGTCTTAGGCCAAGCAAAAATAAATGAAAATATAACTAAAAAGCTAACATATAATGACAAAATGCTAGAAAATATTAACTTTAAAATAGAAGGTTTATCTTCCTCTATTAAAAATCAATTGAGCTTTAACAAAATGATAGAAACAAAATCAGCTCAAATTGCTGCTGCTTTTCCTGTTAATAATGAAGGGTAGATCCATGGGCAACCCGAGAATTCTCTTGAAAAAGTTAATGCGGTGACCATGAGGGGTGGTAAGTCCACTCGTGATCTACCAAACCCTAACCATAAAATAGGAAAAGCACAAGGGCAATAGGAGGACGGACCTTCACCATCTACAAAAACACAAAAAGATCACTAAGAGGAGGAAACAACACAGCAAGACTTCATCAACACTAGCTACATGTCGTTTCCGACAAGAAAAAGAAAGCAAGCCGTGGATGGGCAATTCGCTCGTTTTATCGAGATGATAGAAAAGATACATGTGAGTGTCCCCCTAATGGACGTCTTGCATGTACCTTCCTACGCAAAATACATCAAAGACATCATCAACAATAAACAACCTTTTGTCATCCATGGAGATCGTCAAGCTAACGGAAGAGTGTAGCACTGTTATACTCAATCGTCTACTTGAGAAGAAGGACCCTAGGTGCCCCACTATCACATGTTCGATCATGCCTAGTGTGATCTTGGGGCAAGCATAAGCATTATGCCCAAGACCATCTTTGATAAGTTGAACTTCACCCACTTTGCACCTATGCCAATGATGCTCTAGCTAGCCGATTCCATAGTCCGCTAACCGGTTGGGATTGCTGAAGATATCCTAATGAAAATTTAGGGTTACTTCATCCTAGTTGACTTTGTGGTGCTGGACATGGAGACAACAAAGGAATCGCCCCTCATCCTTGGGCGACCATTCCTTAGCACTATGGGAGCACAAATTGATGTTGGAGCTAGAGAAATCTGCTTCAACATCAATGGCAAGGAAGAGAACTTTGACTTTTGGCCTAGGCTAGAGCAATGCTCCATGATTATAATCAAATATAGGCTGAATCCACAAGGCATAAAGGAGGTTGTGATACAGCCTCAATTGGTGGACAACCTCATCAAGAAAAATAAAGAAAACAAAAGAGGCCAGAGCCAAAGAAGAACAACCCAAAGCAAAAAGAAGAAACATCAGAGGTTGTTCCCACACCATCAAAGAAGGAAAAGGTGTGGAAACAAAAAGGAGCTCCAAAGTCCACCACCACACCACCAAAGTCAAACAAAATGGTGTGGAGACTAAAAAAGGTACAACCTACTTCTCTAGGCAAGGACATACCATCATCAAGCAAGAATTAAAGGAGGAGAGTCCTACTCATTAGACTTTAAAATGGTGAGCCATTGCCGAAGGTAAATCAGTAGTTATCCATTACATTTACTCAAATAAACCATAATTAATTATGCTAATACAAATAAATACTTCTGTCAAATTAAGCATACTTTGGTTTGAAGTATGATTAGTGTGCAATCATATCTTCATAGGCTTTTTAAATTAAGCATGGTGCTTAGGTTAAATAGCCTACCTTGATTAAATGATAAATTTGATCATCATACCAAAACTGCTAAGTATAGACCGTGAATGATGAAACTAATGCAAAATTCTTTACCATTAAATAAATCTTTGTTATCCTACCATGTTCTATGCAAGTATGTTTTGGTTTGAGTATGATCTTTGTAGCAGGGACATGCTTCCATAGGCTTTTCAAATTAAGCATGGTGCTTAGGTTGTTTAGCCCACCTTGATCAAATTGAAAACTAGTTTGATCATTGAACCAAAACTGCTGAGTATAGAAATGGATAGGGAAAATGAAAAATATAAATAAAAACCACATGTAATAAATACAATAAAGCTACCTCGGAGTCATCACCAGTCATCACCAAGCAACCAGCCGTAAGCTAGCTTGGGGGAGGGCCAAGCAAAGATAACATGTATCTTTTATTTATCACTGATATTTCTTACACTTATTTTCATTCATAAAATTTTTTGATAAAAATACAAAAAAATATATGAATTCCACTCTCATATGTGTTTATGGAATGTTTAGTTTCTCTTAAGTTGAAATGATGAATAGTTGCTCTGCTATCATTCATCTGTGCTTAGGTTATAACTTTGTATTCCTCGAGATTTAAGTTTGTTGGCTAAAAATGTCTCATCCTAAAACATGAAAACTTATGGGTTTGCAAATGCATGCTCCTTTTCTAAGTTGTTGCAAGTTATGATATGGTATAAATACAATTTACTATGACTTTGTTCTAAGAGAAACTTGACATCTGGAGATCTCATTTTCAAAAATGCTAAAATTCAAAAGTTCCTCAATGATTATGAATACCTACCAAGGCCATATGATATGATATATATTCAAAACCTTAGTCATATGCTACTTGTTATTACATTTAGCTTTGTCAAATTGTTGTGACCCTTGTTGAAATTCTTGTCATGCACCCATGATCAAGACACACATATGAGAGTTACGTAAAAACATGCTTTTTCCATCCACCAAATAATTACTACATTTATTTGTCATGTGTCTCTCTCTCAAAAATTTCATATGCCAAAAAGAATAGTATGGGCTATGCTAAAAAAGAAGAAAAGAAAAATATCCATGCCAAAAGGGCATGAGAGAAAAAAATACATGCCAAAGAGCGTGAAGAAAAGAAAAGAAAAGGAAAGAAATAAAAGATAGCCCATACTTTTAAATAAAAGGCATTCATCCAAAAAAGAGAGAGATTCATAATTGAAAGGAGTACCTATAGCACCTAATTTTAAGAACAAAACCAGATACACATCATATGTGAGCCCAGGAAGTCAAATCTCACATATAGCTACAAATAAGGTAATATCGAAAGACAATGCTCAATATATAACGTACTTAGTATAAAGGATATAACCTTAGATAGCAAACAGTAGAAAGACAACTTTGATCTTTGGGTGAAGACTCCAATTCCATAAGGATAACTAACTGGTTGATCACAAGCCTAACACCTTCAGACTAGCAATCTGGTACCCATCAGGGATTTTTTCAAAGATTTAAAAAGTAAAGCAAGCGTACGTACATGTCGTACTTAACAAATATAACATGGGGTTCATGAGGCTCAAAAGGCTAACACTGGTTAACTATGATTAGCTTTTAATGAGTCATGATTTTAGCAATAGGGTGGCAATAAGTTTATCCATAAGCCCACATAAACACATGATCAGGTAAACATGAATAATGAATAGCATAAACAGTAATCATTAGTGAGCATCTTCATCATCAGTGTTCATCATCTATTCTATAAGGGTCCAAGGCCGCTCGTGACTGTGAGCACTGCTAATATACCAGTTTTACACTTTGTAGAGGTTGTACACTTTCACTGTGAGTCATGATTTACTATTTCGCCCATGGTGGCCAACCTCTTGACCCACTACCAAGGAAGGTCGGTAGGGTTCACTATGAAGCCTTTCAAAGGTTTGTCTAACAAGTTAGGGCTGCTAAGGTTTCCCCATCAATAAGCATGAACTCCTCTCTAAGGAGTGACTAACAAAATACCAAGAAACCAAAGTGCACCCTCTTGGCTAGCCAAGATCATACCTATCGGAGCCCCTCTTGTGCCATAAAGGTAACCACTAACAAGCTAGAAAAAGTCCTCATACTAAGCTAAAGCCAGAGCCATGTAGCTCTCATAGCTATACTGTAAGTCCTGGATGTTCGCTTATAGATAAGTCCTTAGGGAGAGAAATCTACAGCACCAAAAAATAGCCTAATGCTCTAGCCCCTTGTTCCATGTTGCTAAAAAGCATCTTTTAGTGTTTATTGCATATACCATTAGTCAAGTTATAAGATCATGGCTTTAGTTGAGTACTAGCATCATACTACCCATTGTAATAACCCATAGGAATCAAGGAATCTAGGATATCAAATAGCTAGGAAAATTACTACGGTTGCCAAGGTAGACACATGCATATTATTAAAATGATATTAAGGTGAATAGGACAACAAGAATGATCCCATGCTATACTTGCCTTAAACTCTGATCCTTCTTCTAGTCCAAACCTTCAATGAATTGCTTCTAGATTCACCGCGTATAGCTCACTGACTGGACATGATCATAAAACACCACACAAGCATCCATGCAATCATACACATAGTAAACAATAGAAATAAATTAGAACAATACACCAAACATAACATACAATAGGTAAAAAGGTTTTAAATATGTTGTACATGTTACTACGAACACATAGACGCGAAAACCACTCTAATCAGAGCTATAACGAAAAAGTTATGAATTAAACAAGATTTCTTGTAATAAAATAATAGATTAAATCTAACCTTGAATTTCAAAAGTTGAAAATATATTTAACAGTAGGATGAACATGTAGATTACTCAATTACAAATCTAACGCAACTTGAATGGATCAAAACAGAGTTAAAACGAAGATTTTATGGCCTAAATAAGACTAGTGGCAAAACTATGAATAGATGAAAGCGTATTTTGGATCTAACCGAAGAAACTACATTTTCAAAAGAAAACGTATTTTGAATCTAACATAGGGATTTTACAATTTCTGAAAGAGAAAACGTATTCTAAATCTACTAGAAAGAAACTACGCTTTTGGAATAGGAAAACATATTCTAGAAGTGCACCATGGACTACGGGTTATATTACGCAAAACTGTATGGGCTCTTTTGCAAATAAACCCGGCAAAGGGGTACGAGCGATCTTGGACCATTGGATTGAATCTAGATGGCCTAGATTATAAAGGAGAGGGAGAGAGTCACCGGCCGGAGAGGAAAACTGGCCCGACAGAGCTCCATTACCGGCGGCGAGAACCTCCTCGGAGCGCTCGATTTGGACCCTAGAGGCCATGGTTTGATGAACCGAGAGCATAGGGAACAAGAGGAGAAGATGGCGAACTCACCTAGGGTCTTCTTGCGGTCGATGGTGGGTCTACGGTGTCGGGCAGCGCGGCGGCGGCGGCGAGAAAAGGAGAAAAAACTAATTTACTACATGAGGGATTTCCCAAACTAGGGGCTCCCCTTACGATAGTTTTGGTGTACTTTGCCTAAGAGGTTGGTATATATTTATAGAAAGAAAAACTCCCCACATCTACATCAAGTAGCAATATGGTACTAATTGATGTTGCACCCTCCACATTTACTAATGAACCTAAATAATCATTAAAGCCCATTAGTAAATAAATACATGGGCCTTTGAGATTTATTATGATTATTGCACATGGGCTATGAGAGTTGGTTGGAAAATGAGATATATTATTTATTTTTGGAATTAATTAATTTCACGAATAAAATAATTCTAGAAAAGTCTAGAATTGATATTTAAGCCACGAAAAATACTCCGAGACCTCCAAAAATTTGGGGAAAATTCCTAGAGACACTTTGTAACATGATGAACCCAAATAAAGTATTTGGAGCTCATGAAAAGATTGTTGGGAACTTGGAACATAAAGATTAAGGTGAAGGAGGTAGGAATTAAATTTCAAAAAGAAGCTAAAAAATTCCTAGAGATAGATATTCGTCTCCTAAATGTATTTAAAAAATGACATTTTGCACATAGAAACACAAGGTGTGACCAGCATGAATGCAACAAACATGTTTCTACCTTAAGATAAATTTTAATCTAATGAAAATTTATTATTTCCCCATATGAGCATAAAAATACAAAATTAAATCATTTTAGCTCTATTTCAAGAGAAGCAAATTTTATGGTGTTACAATTCTACCCCCTTAAGATGAACCTTGTCCTCGAGATTCAAAAGATGGTGATAAAAGAGATACAGATTCTCCGCCTTTGGATTCGTCTCTACTTTGCATACCTGTTAACCATACTCCAAGTAACTTGTTAAACTGATTCCAAGATTCTGAAAGGTACTCCAAACAATACTCAGGTAACTTCAATCACTAGGCCACCTTTCCATGTATAGCTCTACCAACTTTGCACTAGAATAAGTTGTCTTGACAGGAATGAAATGTGCTACTTTTATCAGATGGTCTATAATTACCCAGATAGAGTCAGATCCCCTCTGTGTACGAGGTAACCCCACTATAAAATCCATTCCAACTTCTTCCCATTTCCACTAGGGTATCTTTATAGGTTGAAGTAAACCTACTGGCCTATGATGTTCTACCTTTACCCTCTAACATGTATCACATATGGCCACATGTTCAGCCACATCTCTTTTTAGTCCATACCACCAATATCTCTCTTTAAGATCAAGATACATTTTTGTACTCCCCGGGTGTATAGAATAGGCCGAGTCATGAGCTTCCCTCAAAATAGACTTCACTTCTGGCACACAAATCCTTTTACCAAACCATACTGTTCCTTGATCATCCATGAAGAAACCTAGGGCTTTACCAATCATTATACGTTCAGCAATATCTTTGATCTTCTCATCATTCAACTATCCATTACGCATCTCTCATTCTAAAGTAGGTTCCACCTCTAGCTCCATAGTGTTAGCCACAATACCCAAATTTAGGTGTTCGAACTCCTCACACAACTCTTTAGGTAATTGAGTTGCATAGGCCATGTTCACATAACTCCTACTCAAGGCATCTGCTACAACATTAGCTTTTCTCGGATGATAGTGTATCTCTAAATCATAATCCTTGATTAACTCTAGTCATCTGCACTGCCTCAAATTTAGATCTGACTGAGTGAATATATACTTCAAACTCTTGTGATCGGTATAAATCTCACACTTATGACTAATCAGGTAATGTCTCCAAATCTTGAGAGCATGTACCATAGCTGCTAACTCTAGATCATGAGTCAGATAATTTATCTCATGTTTTTTTAGTTGTCTAGATGCATAAGCAAAAACTCTACCCTCTTGCATAAGAATGCATCCTAGACCTTACCGTGAGGCATCACAATAGATAGAGAAGCTGATGAGGACATCACTCTTTCAGATGCACCTGCTGATCCTCCAACCATTATACAAGGTCCAATGACCCGAGCTCGAATGCGTCAACTCAATTTAGAGGTGAGCTCATTCTTAAGCGATCCTTTTCATACTTTTGAGAATAGACTACTACCTAATGATGTTATCTTTCTTAGAAACATTGGATAGGATCATGAAGGACTTAGAGGAAGTGGTGGAGGTGATGAGGACCAGCAAGGACGCCCAACACAAGCCAGAGGCCCAGTCCAATATGAATTCGAGTCTGCCTCGGCCTCTAGGACCAGTCTGCCTTAAACTGGTCACCCAGGACGCATCCTGACTTCATTTTTGATGATCCACATATGGATGGAAAGCTAATTTGATAAGGAAACCAATCCAATTAGTTTCACATCAAAACCTCTTCAGAATCAATGGCAATTGTCGAAACAAGTCAGCATTCAGAATCTATTAGGGTGCTGCGACACATTCTTTTGGTCCGTTGGACTGTGTATCGTGTTTGGGCCCATTAGGAGGCACATCCAAGGTAGGGGATGACCCTAAGACCTTTATAATTATATACCGCCACCGTCATTAGGTTTTGGGTTTTGCTTAGATTATTCTGTCAAGAATAGTTTCACCGTTCATCAGTTTGTGAGACCCCAACTTCATGAGATAATCATTCATCTGCAATTTGGTTGTGTTCTTTCTTGTTCTTGCTTGTGTTCTTCATTGTGCAGGCAAGGATTAGCCTTCTTGGCAAGGTTAACCTGGTCCATGACTTGGTTGATAACTAGAGGAGCTGTGGTGCTAAGATTATAGGGTTCGATCTAAAGCTGGATTGGTGTGTCATTCTCCGCCACAATGATAGTTACCACCACCTGACGGAAGATTGGGATCCCCGTCTCCATTAAGTGGTATCAGAGCCAGGTTTTGATCCTAGGACGTATGGGTTATGGGCCCACCACGCTTAGGGATAACTTTCACCTGTTTGTTCCTATTTTTGTGTTTTCAATGGCAGGAGGTGAACAGACTGGAGATAACAATCCTAAGGGTTTCAACAAGTGTGTTAGTCAAGAGCAACTACAAGCTATTGTAGAGGATGCCCAAAAAAGGATGAATGAGGCTGTCAGGAAGGCCATCACTGACGCACTCATTGAACTCAACATTGGCAATAGCATGGAGAGATTGGACAAGCGAATTTCCACGCTAACCGACAAGGTTACTGAGTTGGAAACCTTTGTGATGGGCAACAACGATGTCTCCGGCAGCAACACCGATGGTCAAGACATGGTGTATGATGCCAATAGGAACATAGGTCGAGCAACTTTTTGACAAGAGAGATTACGACAATGTCTTCGCCACAACACGACAGGTATGGGTGGTGTCCACCACCACCGTCAAGGTAATAATCACCATGTGCCCGATGATCCTTATGCTAAAATTAAGTTCACAATACCATCTTTTTCGGGTCATTATGATGCTAAGGGATATCTTGATTGGGAGATGACGGTAGAACAAAGGTTTAGTGCCCACCTTGTACCTGAGCAGCATAGAGTTAGACAAGCTACTAGTGAGTTTAAGGATTTTGTCATTATTTGGTGGAATGGGCTAGCTGCACAGAATGCTTTACCTTGTATGTGGGAAGAACTTACGGTAGCTATGCATGATCGTTTTGTTCCTCCTTATCATAGAGACTTGCGTAAGAAATTGATGCGTTTAGAACAAGGAGATAATTCTGTACAGGATTACTATGGTGAGCTCCAAAAGGGATTGATGCGCTGTAGTGTTATGGAGGGAAACGAAGATGCCATTTATCATTTTTATTCAGGTTTGAGGCATGAGATTCAGGACATTGTTGATTATAAAGAATTTAACATTGTCAACCAGTTGTTTTAGTTTGCTATGCTTGCAGAAAAGGAATTGCAGGGGCGTGAACAGCAGGGCAAGAGCAAGGTCAGCACCAGCACATACACACCATGCTCTGCACCATCTTCGGGGCTGACCAAGCCAACCACTTTTTGGGCACCTCCTCCAGCGAGCAAGCGACCAGCAGCCTCTAGAGTTTCCACTACACCTAAGGCACCTCCCGCACGACCTTCAGATTTAGGTAAAAATTCTTTGTAGGTGCCTACCAAGAGTTCCTCATCCATTGCATTGATGGGATGCACTTTGGGTATTCAGTGCCACCGCTGCCATGGCATTGGCCATGTGCAGAAGGACTGCCCAAGTCAGCAGGCATATATTGCTATAGAAGATGGTTACATCAGCACCTCTGACATTGAGGATGAAGAAGACCAAGATGCAGATGAGGACGATGGCGAAGTCCTTGGTGATGAGGCCACGGCGTCCTATAGGAGCATCATTGTACAGCGGGTGCTCAGCTCACAAGTCCAGCAACCTAAGAAGCTACAACGCCATAACTTGTTCTAGATTTTCTTCGTCATCAGCGACCGTCAAGCACGTGTCATTATTGATGGAGGTAGCTACAACAATTTAGTGAGTTCTGATTTGGTCAAGAAGCTTGGCTTGACCACATGCCCACACCCACATCCATACCATATTCCGTGGCTAAATGATTCTGGTAAAGCAAAGGTAACACAAACTTGTAGAGTTTCATTTTCCATTGGTTCTTATGCTAATTCTATTGATTGTGATGTGGTATCTATGCAAGCTTGTTCACTCTTATTGGGTCATCCTTGGGAACATGATAATGATGCTACACACCATGGTAGAAGTAATAAATACACTTTTGTGCATAAAGGAAAGAAAATTACTTTGGTACCTTTGACCCCTACTCAAATTGTACAAGCTGATAGAGAACGCGCTGCTAGTTTCAATGATGTTCAATCTGAAAATCAGTAAGTTGCTAATTCTATTTTCCGACCTAAAAAGGATAAGTCTACATCTATTTCTAAGGCTGAGGGGATTATCAGCCTGTTCGGGAGGCCGTAAACGATCGTGGATTATTTACTGCTGACTGGTTTAGTGTAAGAGAAAAACACTGTTCCTGGCTGGAAATTTACGATCGTTTACGAGTAAGCGAACAGGCTGTATATTGAAGGGTGGTGTTATGCTTGCAACAAAATGTGACTTTGCTGAAATTTCTGATGATGATATTTGCTATGCTTTGGTATGCAAACGAGCTATGTTTTCGCTTGATGATATTGTTAGTTCGGTATCTCCTGCTATCACTAACCTTTTGCAGGAGTATGAGGACATTTTTTTAGCTGAGATACCCCCGAGGCTGCCACCTATGAGAGGGATAGAGTATCAAATCGATTTGATTCCGGGAGCGACCTTGCCCAACCGAGCTGCCTATCGAACCAATCCTGAGGAGACTAAGGAAATTTAGCGGCAAGTCCAAGATATTTTGGACCGTGGGTATGTATGTGAAAGCCTTAGTCCTTGTGCTATTCCTGTACTTTTGGTTCTTGAGAAAGATGGAACTTGACGTATGTGTGTTGATTGTAGAGCCATCAATAATATTACTATTCAGTATCATCATCCTATTCCTAGGCTAGACGACATGCTTGATGAGTTGTGTGGTTCTATAATTTTCACTAAGATTGACTTGCGAAGTGGCTACCACCAAATTAGAATGAAACTTGGAGATGAATGGAAAACTGCGTTTAAAACCAAATTCGGGTTGTATGAGTGGTTAGTAATGCTTTTGGTTTCACAAATGCACCTAGCACTTTCATGCGCTTAATGAATGAGGTTTTAAGAGCTTTTATTGGTCATTTTGTGGTAGTTTACTTTGATGATATATTGATTTACAACAAGTCTTTTAATGAACATATGGATCACTTACGTGCTGTTTTTAATGCTTTACGTGACACATGTTTATTTGGTAACCTTGAGAAGTGCATCTTTTGCATGGATCGAGTTTCTTTTCTTGGCTATGTTGTAACTCCACAGGGAATTGAGGTGGACGAGATGAAAATTGAAGCCATAAAGAGCTGGCCGGTTCCCCAAACCGTCACACAAGTGATGAGTTTTCTTGGTCTTGCAGGATTCTACCGCCGCTTCATCAAAGATTTCAGTACCATTGCTACCCCATTGCATGAGTTGACGAAGAAAAGGGTGGTGTTTCATTGGGGAGAGGCACAAGAGGAGTCCTTTGACACTTTGAAGGACAAGCTCACACACGCACCATTGCTGCAACTTCTAAATTTTGGTAAGACTTTTGAGCTAGAATGTGATGCTAGTGTAGTTGGCATTGGTGGTGTTTTGATGCAAGATGGTAAACCTGTTGCTTATTTTAGTGAAAAATTGCATGGTCCTGTTCTTAATTATTCCATGTATGATAAAGAATTGTATGCACTTGTTCGTTCTTTAGAGACGTGGCATCATTATTTGTGGCCTAAAGAATTTGTTATTCATTCTGATCATGAATCGCTTAAGTATCTTCGCTCTCAAAATAATCCGAATCGTAGGCATGCTAAATGGGTTGAATTTATTGAATCTTTTCCTTATATTATCAAACACAAGAAAGGGAAGGATAATGTGATTGCTGATGCTTTGTCTAGAAGATATACATTGCTGTCCCAACTTGATTGTCGGATTTTTGGTCTTCACTCAATAAAAGAACAATATGCGCTTGATCCCAATTTTAAGGATGTGTTGCTTAATTGTAGAGAGGGATGTACATGGAATAAGTTTATGATCAATGATGGGTTTTTGTTTAGATCTAACCGCCTATGCATTCTAGTTGGTTCCATTCGTCTTTTGTTGTTGCAGGAGGCACATGGAGGCGGATTGATGGGACATTTTGGTGCCAAGAAGATGGAGGAGGTGCTGTCCACACACTTCTTTTGGCCAAGGATGAGGCGAGATGTAGAGCGATACGTGGCTCGGTGTGCCACATGTCAAAATGCTAAGTCGCGGTTGAACCCACATGGTTTATATATGCCTCTTCCTATTCCTTCTACTCCTTGGGTAGATATATCTATGGATTTTGTGTTGGGATTGCCAAGGACTAAGAGGGGGAGGGATAGTATTTTTGTGGTGGTTGATCATTTTTCTAAGATGGCACATTTTATTCCTTGTCATAAGAGCGATGGTGTTGTTCATATTGCTAACCTTTTCTTTCAAGAAATCATTCGCTTGCATGGTATGCCTTCTACTATTGTTTCAGATCACGATGCAAAATTCTTGAGTCATTTTTGGCGCACGTTGTGGAATAAATTGGAGACCAAGCTGCTGTTTTCTAAAACATGTCATCCACAAACTGATGGGCAAACTAAGGTTGTGAATCGAACATTGTCCACCATGTTGAGAGCCATTTTGAAGTGCAATTTGAAGATGTGGGAAGAGTGTTTGCCGCATGTGGAGTTTGCATATAACAGGGCGGAACATTCCACCACCAAGGTAAGTCCTTTTCAGGTAGTGTATGGTTTTAACCCCCGTGCTCCTATGATCTTTTGCCTTTACCTACCACTGAGAGAATACATAGTGATGCTAGAGAGCGTGCTGATTTTATTCGTAAGTTGCATGAAACAATTAAAGCAAATATTGAAAGAATGAATGAAAAGTATAGAATTGCTAGTAGTAAAGGTAGAAAAGAGATTAAACTTGAACCTGGTGATTTGGTTTGGTTACATTTGAGAAAAGATAGATTTCTTGAGCTACGCAAGTCTAAATTAATGCCAAGAGCAGCAAGTCCTTATAAGATTATTGAGAAAATAAATGATAATGCATACAAACTTGAGTTGCCACCCGAGTTCGGGGTTAGTCCCACCTTTAACATTGCAGATTTGAAACCTTATTTTGGAGAAGAAGATGAGCTTGAGTCAAGGAAAACTCCAATTCAAGAGGGGGAGGATGATGAGGACATCACTCTTTCAGATGCACCTGCTGATCCTCCAACCATTTTGCAAGGTCCAATGACCCAAGCTCGAATGCGTCAACTCAATTTAGAGGTGAGCTCGTTCTTAAGCGATCCTTTTCATACTTTTGAGAATAGACTACTACCTAATGATGTTATCTTGCTTAGGAACATTGGAGAGGATCATGAAGGACTTAGAGGAAGTGGTGGAGGTGATGATGACCAGCAAGGACGTCCAACACAAGCCAGAGGCCCAGTCCAACATGAATTCGAGTCTGCCTCAGCCTCTAGGACCAGTCTACCTTAAACTGGTCACACAGGATGCATCCAGACTCTATTTTCGATGATCCACATATGGATGGAAAGATAATTTGATAAGGAAGCCAATTCAAGTGGTTTCATGTCAAAACCTCTTCGGAATCAACAGGAATCATCAAAACAATTCAGCTTCTAGAATCTGCCAGGGTGTTGCGACACCTTCTTTTGGTCCATTGGACCGTGTATCATGTTTGGGCCCATTAGGGGGTGCGTCTAGGGTAGGCGATGACCCTAAGACCTTTATAATCATATGCCGCTGCCATCATTATGTTTTGGGTTTTGCTTAGATTATTCTGTCAAGAACAGTTTTGCCGTTCATCGGTTTGTGAGACCCCAACTTCCTGAGATAATCGTTCATCTGCAATTTGGTTGTGTTCTTTCTTGTTCTTGCTTGTGTTGTTCGTTGCACAGGCAAGGATTAGCCTTCTTGGCAAGGTCAACCTGGTCCGTGACTTGGTTGATAACCAGAGGAGCTGTGGTGCTAAGATTGCAGGGTTCGATCTTTCGATCTAAAGCTGGATCATTGTGTCATTCTCTGCCACAACGATAGTTACCACCACCTGACAGAAGATCGGGATCCCCGTCTCCATTAGAAGATTTTGGTAAGATCAGGTAAGACAAGCACTAGGGCAGAGGTCAGTCTCTTTTTCAACTCCTCAAAACTATCCTAACATTGCTTAGACCATACAAATTTGGCATTCTTCTCTAACAGAGCAGTCATAGGTTTGGCTAATTTAGAGAATCCCTCGATGAATCTCCTATAGTACCCAGCCATACTAAGGAAACTCTGAATCTCACTAACATCTTGAGGTGGCTTCCAACTCAACACATCACTAACCTTCTTGGGATCTACTGCTACTCCTCCATTAGAGATTATGTGACCAAGGAAAGATACTTCTTTTAGCTAGAACTCACATTTGCTAAACTTAGCATAGAGCTGATGTTCTTTAAGCTTTTGCAATACTAGCCTCAAATGTCCCTCATGTTCTTCTTCATTCTTAGAGTAGACTAATATATCATCAATAAACACAACGACAAACTTGTCAAGGTACTCCATGAAGAATTAGGACTTTATGAAAAGTTCCACACACTTGCATGTCTTGATCAAAGTGTATGCCTTACATCTCCTTGAGGTCCGGTCTTTGACTTAGCAAAATATGTGATGCAAGTATGCCCCACTTTCATACCTACCCAAAACTCCACTCAAAAGCCTTACTGGTAGGTTATGAAAAAAGGCAAATACCAAATGCCTTGGTGAGGTTTCATACACATTTGAGCGATCGATAGAATCATTCAAGGAACTTACTTTTGTTTTACAAAATTCATAAAATCTCTGGATAGATGGTTAATTAAAGAATGAATGATTGGTGATTCTGTTATAACCATTCTATCTTACAACTGCCCAAGAACCTAGAAAAGCTATACGCCATGTAGGGATCAGGGTAAAGGGTGGATAAAATGCCAACTTATTTAAATTACGGAAGAATACTTTGTTATAGGCATAGCACTTGTGAATTGTATCGGCATAGTAGCAAACCCTGATCAACATCCAAGTACATAGCTATTTGCTCAGGATGAGCAAAGGTTGAGCTTGGGGGATTTGTTGGTGGTCGCTAACGATCAAATCCGACCACTAATTAATGTCCAAAATAGGAGAAATGTACAAACTTTTGACACATATGCATATACTATTGACCTAGTTCCACTTATATTAGAGAAAACATGTTTTGCAGGACTCATATTCAAATACAAGTGGAAAACAAAACTGAAGGCACAATTCAAGAAGCATAATGCAGAAATGCACAAGAAAAATGAATAAAGAAGCCCACCTACAGGTAGTGTATGGCTTTAATCCATGCTCCTATTGATCTTTTGCCTTTACCTACCTTTGAGAGAACACATAATGATGCTAGAGTGTGTGCTGAGTTTATTCGAAAGTTACATGAAACAACAAAAGCAAATATTGAAAAGATGAATGAGAAGTATAGAATTGTTGGTAGTGAAGGTAGAAAAGAAGTAAAACTTAAACCAGATGATTTGGTTTGGTTACATTTGAGAAAAGATAGATTTCTAGAGCTGTGTAAGTCTAAATTAATGCCAAGAGCTGCTGGTCCTTATAAGATAATTGAAAAAATAAATGATAATGCATACAAACTTGAGTTGCCACCCGAGGTTGGGCTTAGTGCCATTTTTCACATTTCAGATTTGAAGCCTTACCTAGGAGAAGATGAACTTGAGTCGAGGACAACTCCATTTCAAGAGGAGGAGGATGATGACGACATCACTCCTTCAGATGCACCCGCTAATCCTCCAAACAATAAGCAAGGTCCAATGACCCAAGCTCTAATGCGCCAGCTAAATTTAGAGGTGAGCTCGTTCTTAAGCGATCCTTTTCATACTTTTGAGAATAGACTACTACCTAATGATATTATATTTCTTAGGAACATTGGAGAGGGTCATGAGGAGCTTGGAGAAAGAGATAGATGATGCGATCCTTTTCATACTTTTGAGAATAGACTATTACCTAATGATGTTATATTTCTTAGGAACATTGGAGAGGGTCATGAGGAACTTGGAGGAAGAGATGGAGGCAAAGATAACAAGCAAGGACATCCAACACAAGCCGAAGGGCCGGTCCAACATGAATTCAAGTCTGGCTCGGCCTACAGGACCAGTCTGCTATAAACTAGTCTCCTAGGACGTGTCTGGACTCTGTCTTCGATGATCCACATATGGATGGAAATATAATTTCATAAGGAAGCCAATGGAAGTGATCCCACATCAAAATCCCTTCAGAATCAATGGGGATCATCAAAACAAGTCAACGTCCAGAATCTGTCTGGGTGTTGCATTACCGTATTTGGTCCAATGGGCCATGTATCACCTTTGAGCCTGTTAGGGGGCGTGTCTAGGGTAGGCGATGACCCTAAGACCCTTATAATCATACGCCACCACCGTCATTAGGTTTTGGGTTTTGCTTAGATTATTCTGTCATTGATAGTCGCCGTCTATCGGTTTGTGGAACCCCAACTCATGTGCTTAATCATTCTTCTATAGTTTGTCCCAAATCTTGAGCTGCGTTCTTTTGAGTTCTTGCTTGTGTTCTTCATTTCACATGCAGGGATTAGCCTTCTTGGTGAGGTCAACTGGCAGATCAGGATCCCTGTTCCCATCAGAAACTGTGGCAAGCATGTTTTTCGAATCGGTGTCTGAGTATGGGTCTCCGGTGGCTCAGGTGGACTTAGGAACACAAGAATCACGTAGGGGAGATGCAACGGTTTATCCTAGTTCGGGCCAATTTGATCTCTATGTCCAGCAGCTGATGATCCTTATACTCAAGAGCACCCAAAATTGGGGGGTTACAACAGGGTGTAAAGGAAGAGGATTTGGTAGGGGGGTTAGCTCGGTGCTATTTCTAAGGTTGCCTCGCCACCGGTGGAGCCTTCCCCCTTGTTGGAGAGGAGGAAGACGATGAGATGTGGTGGAGGAGAGGCTCTTGATACCCCTCTCTGGGTTGCCTTGCTCTCTACACAGAGCAGAGGTGAATGGAATGGAGTGTCTGATGATAAAAAATGGGATCCTCCCCCCTCTAGGTCCGATCTTATCCCTTATATAATGAGATAGGTCAGGTACATGGTGGTTTGGGGGTTTAGTCTATGGTCGACATGCGCCATAGTCTAGGAGGGTCCTGCAGCGGTGCGCAGTGGACTGTGGTAGTGTCTTGGAGCCAAAGAATCCTTGGGCATCATCTTGCTGCTCTATTCTAACACTCTGCATGTCAGGCGGTGTCAACTTGGACCAACCTCCCCCGGGTGAGACCTTCAGGAGTCTTCTTGGTGGTAGAGGAAGTCAGTTCTAGGGGATGACTCGCGGGCCCATGTTAGCGGTCACTAACGATCAAATTTGACCACCAATTAATGTCTAAAATGGGAGAAATGAACAAACTTTTGACACATATGCATATACTATTGACCTAGTTCAACTTGTATTGGAGAAAACATGTTTTACAGGACTCATATTCAAATACAAGTGGAAAACGAAACAGAAGACACAATTCAAGAACCGTAATGTAGAAATGCGTAAGAAAAATGAATAAAGAAGCCCATCTACACAACTTATCTATGCAGAACACCACCAAGGACGCGACCCAGGCCCATCCAGCTACCCACCAGAGCAAGGCAGTGGTGAGCAGGCTAGGCCAGGATGCAGCCGCACCACCCCTAGCGTGCCTCAACCACACCTTGCTCTGGCGGTTGCATGCCACCATGCTTCGGTGGTTCCTAGGTGTTTCCTATTTTTCCCATGCCAAACCGTCTTCACTTCACTATATAAGAAGGGGTGAAGTTCATTCTCAAAACACACATCATTTGGAGCTATACACCTCACTTATCTACTTGTACTCTTTAGCTTCTTAGTAGTAGTAGTTTGGAGCTAGCAAGAGCTATCAAGGAGGGCTTGGCTCCTTGTAAGAAAAGAGAGAAAAGCTTGGTATGAATACAAAGAGAATTTATTCCATAGTCATGCTCTCATATCATTTATATAGTAGTGCATATGAACTAGAGTATAGTTGTCTTGTTATAATCTTGATATATGAACTAGCATATAGTTTGCGTGTTATGATCCTAACATGTTCAACTTTATGCTTAATCATTCATATGATTTGTATGAGAAGTAGAGCTAGGGTTGAGGTGACGGTTCATCATTCCTTTGGGTTTGCCCATATTCTTGCTTGTCGATCCGTAGGGTCGGAGTCTCGAGGGATATGGGTAGTTTCCTTATACATGGGCGTGGTCCTTGGGTATATGGGAACCTTTAGATATGACGGTGCTCCACGATTGAGGGGTAGGCGATAGGTGGTGATAGCCCTATCCATCCTTTGTAATCCCCATGTTTAGGTACTGTATAGGAGTCTTAAAGTCTCTATGGCTTGTTGGCAGACCAATGCCTAGGGATCTCCCTGTCCATCTTAAACTTAGTTCTAACTCTAATCATATAACTTGTATGATCATTAACTGTTCTCTGCATGGCTATATTTGAACATGCCAACTCCATGTAGGAATATTCTTTTATTCTTTGTTTTCTTCTTTATCCATGAGGTTGGCTCAGATGTGTGTCCACTATCCTTAAAATACCATTTTTACCCCTATCATGAACTACTGGTTTACTAATGCAAGTATGTAATCTTGTTCATGCTCATGCTAGACTCTTATACCTTGCCCTCCTTTGGGACAATATAAATAATGATACCCTGAATACTTATGGGTGAAATGTTACAACGATAGATCCATGCGCTTGTGGATATTTCTGTAATCGTTAAGAACTATCGTAGTTGATGTTTCTTGGCGGCATCACTAAGGTTAACTCAATCTTAGTAATTGTTCATAGAATATCATCGACAGTCCTCCGTGGGGTATCCCATGAACGTAGATTGATCGGCAGAGGTGCATGAGATCAAGAACAAGAAGGCAATAGAGACACATGAGTTAGATAGGTTTAGGCTGTCAGTATGACGTAATACCCTACTCCTATGGTTTGTTGGTTTGTATTAGCTATCGTATGATATTGCCTGAGTTTGGAGGGGTCCCTGCCTGCCTTATATAGACCGGGGAGCAAGGTTACAAGTTGGTTAGATCTGAGAGATAACCGGAAAGTAATAACTGATTATTGGAATCTTGGGATCATACATATCCTAACAGATCTCGTAGTATCTTCAGGATATCCTCTAGATGTCTTATGGAAGGCACCGAGCAGAGTCGTACCTCGCAAGGCTTCATCTTGTGGGCTAGACCGCCTCTAAGGGCGCAGCCCATATGGTCTGCCATGGGTATCCAGGATCATACCCCCCATAGCTAGTCCTCGAGCACCTTGTACCCATTGTGCAACGCTACCTTGAGCTTGTCCGAGCAGGTGCAAACAAAGCCGAGCAGTCGAGCTCATGGTCTGACCACCATGATGAGTTGCCAAGCAGTTGTGAGCAGTTGTGTACAATTGCTGAGCAACGTGTACTATCATTGAGAAGCACAAATCGTAGCCGAGCAGCATAATCTAATCATGGCTTGCCATAAGGGTGTAAGGAGCTCAAGTTCAAAAATGAAAATTTCTCCGCAGTGGACCAAGTGTGCCCACTTAGAGTCCGACCACAAGAAAAGGAGATAGTCTTCTTTAGCTTCAAGAGGCCTGGAGTCTTTGAGAATAAAGCAAGCACATTCACCACGAGGTGAAGTGTGCCCACTTAGTCCCCGAGCCTGACAGTAGATGACGTAGTCATGTGGTGCCAGGGTCCAAAGTAGAAGGATAATAAAAGACTAGCCGAGTAGGCAGCTAGCCCTTGATCGTAGCCCTAAAATGAAAGAGCACATATTCACCGCAAGGTGAAGTGTGCCCACTTAGTCCCTGAGCCTAACAGTAGGTGACGTAGTCACATGGTGCCAGGGTCAGAAATAGAAAATAGTAAAAAGACTAGCTGAGCTAGCAGCCAGTCCCTGAGCCTTTACAGAGATATCTAAAAAACCCAACCATGGCGAAAAATAGGAGCATTGGCTATACAGTAACTGTTACTGAGCCCCAATAAATGGCGAAGAAGTTGGTGATTATTCAGTGAGTGATAACCATCGGCAATGATAACTTAGCGATGTGGGATGCGGTTGTGTGAAAGCCCATGTTACGGCCCAACAAGCCGCAATAGAGAATTCAGAGGGGCACAAATCGCGGGAATGATTTCCCAAAAACCCTCGAATGCGAAAGGGTGGGGAAAGTGCTTTATAACTGTGCCGCCGCATCCCTCGTTCATACCTTTGCCACTTTGCCATTCCATCTTCATCTTCAGCCCTCACATTTCTAGATTCGCATCCACACACGCTCCTAATGCCAGTCCCCGTCCAGATCTAAGAGATGGCTCCAAAGAGGAGAGCTATGAACCCGAAGAAGGCGAGCCCAAAGAAGGCAGGAGCGGGAGCCAATTGCGATGAAGAGTGGGTGCCATCGCGCATGGGGGAAGCAGAGCTCGAGAGATTTGGTGGAGGCGAGCATGCTTCCTGACCGCATCACTGTCGGATGGCGGCCAACGAATGGTGAGCCCTTCCTAATGCCTAACATGGATGAAGCTATAGTCTTCGAGGATTATTTCTAGCATGGGTTGGGGTTCCCTGTTCATCCTTTCTTGCGGGATCTGCTAGAGTTCTAGGCAATTAGTCTGTGCAATCTCCACCCCAACACCATATTACACATCTTGATCTTTATTCATTTCTATGAGATGCTTCTAGGGGTTCTACCATACGTCAACCTCTTCAGACACCTATTCTAGTTGAAGAAGAAGGGCGGCGGTGGATCTAAGGTGGTCGGCGGCGAATATCTACAGCTCTGGGATGGAATGGCCAGCGAGTACATTAATGTACCACTGAACACTTCTCTGAAAGGGTGGAACTCCAAGTGGTTCTACATGAAATAGAGTCACCCTACAATCTGCTGCGACGTCCACCATATCCTGGAGAACCAGAAAAGTTGGTCAAAGAAACCAAATAGTGCTAACATGGAACAAGTAAGGGAGCTCCTCGACCTGCTTGAAGGCGTGGAGATTAGCGGTGAACTAGTGGCGGCGAGCTTCATAGTGCGTCGAATCTAGCCCTATAAGGAGAGGGCCCACTTGGGCCTTGACTACAGAGATGATGACGATGGGACCTAGGAGAGGACGGAATGGCTGACAAAACGAATTGTCCTAGAGCGGGCCATAGAACTATTCACTCCTAGTGCCTCATTCAGCTGGGCAAAGCAAACGAGGGCCTTCAACTGTACAAATACGCCTCCTTAGGTAACCATCTCGATTGTTTTTTCCTGACACTTTTAATCCTAAAGCATTATCGAGCAGTGAACTGATGCACTTATGCAAAGATCCATTCATAGGAAAGAGCAGTGTACTTCTCTGACGTGCCAAGGGGTGATTGGCCGAGGGGTGTAGATGCCCGGCCACTGGCTCGGCCTGAGGAAGATGCGGCCAGCACTTTGTCAGAGTCCGGGGATGGTCGGATAGAAAATTCGCCCCTAGTATCGGAGAAAGTCTGGGGAAAAAGAGCAGCGATAGACGAGCCGGTCCAGAAGAAGAGGAAGATGGTGGCTGCCGGTCCCCTCAAACCGAGCAGCATCTCGCTTGGTGGCGACTAGACCACTCGACAGCGGAGGACCACGGTGCTCAAGTGGTCAGATGATGATGAAACTTCAGTGTCTCCTCCACCGAGCATTGAAGCACCTCTGCGCAGCACTCGTGTAGAGGAACAAGCGAGGAGAGGCGAAGAAGTTCCCGAGTAGTAGGCGACGAGAGTCCCCAAATAGCAGACGACGGGAGTCCCTACACAGTAGGTGGAGGGAGTTGCAGAGCAGTAGGTGGAATAGAGGCCAACGGTGGAGGAAACCAGACCTCCACCCTAGAGTACGGGAGTCGACCCCATGGCCACGCCTGGGTGCTTGAGTAGGCATCACTAGTTCAGGAAATTATTTTGGCAGACCAAACCGTGAGTATACTTTCCTTGGAGTTAATTTGTTGTCATTTCTTAGATTTTTTGGCGCTTGACGAACTGATCTGATGTAGAGCGAAACATGCAGAGGGTCTGACCCCACCAGTCCAAACTGCCAAACCGTCGAGGGCTGATCCCATAGTGGAAGCAACGTCGGCAGCTACCATCCTAGAGTCCTCGAGAGCTCAGCAGCTGGAGGAGGAGTCAACCGCTACTGCTGGCGATCTTGGCAACGGTGAACGAGCGACATTGGTGATAGACAGATCAGCGGTAGTGCCTGAGGCAATGGTAGGAGCCGCCAGGTCTTCAGGAGCAGAGGCTGGAGTTGCCGACAATGCGTCGGAGTCTAGGGCGGTGAAGCCAGTGGTGCCCGAGGGACAAACGGTGCTTCCTGAGGCGTTGCAGGGCATGGTTGAAGCTGCTGTCCGGTGAAAACTCTAGTTTGTTTTTGGTTAATTAATGAAACCCTAAGTGCTAACCTAGTTTATCAAGATGATTATGAGATAGGTAGCACTACTCCAAGTGATGAAGCAATGGCAAAGATCATGACAATGGTGATGGCATGGTGATGGTCAAATGCTTAAACTTAGAAAAGAAGAAAGAGAAAAACAAAAGGCTCAAGGCAAAGGTATAAAATGTAGGAGCCACTTTGTTTTAGTGATCAAGACACTTAGTGAGTGTGATCACATTTAGGATAGATAGCCATACTATTAAGAGGAGTGAAACTCGTATCAAAATGCGGTTATCAAAGTGCCACTAGATGCTCTAATTCATTGCATATGCATTTAGGATCTAGTGGAGTGCTAACACCCTTGAAAATGTTTGTGAAAATATGCTAACACATGTGCACAAGGTGATACACTTGGTGGTTGGCACATTTGAGCAAGGGTAAAGGAGATAGAGTCAAAAAGGAGTTAGTCGCGCTGGTTACAAAGTGATCGGACACGTCTAGTATTTTGGCGGTAGACTCAGCGACCGGACGCGTCCGGTCGCCACACCGAACGCGTCCGGTGTGAATCAGAAAAGGCAGTAGATGGTAGAGCAGCCGATCGGACACTGGTAGCATCTGGTCCGGTACCACCGGACACGTCTGGTCAGGCATGGTTGCTTACTATACTCCACCAGACGCTGTGGCTCAGCGTCCAGTCATTTGTGACGCTGCGTCCGGTGTGAGCGTCCGGTTGTCAGCAGAAGGGGCAGCAATGGCTAAGTTTGATTTGAACTAGACACGTGGTAGTCTAGGGCTACCGAACACATCTGGTATTCATGACCAGAGCGTCCGGTGCTACGTTCGGTGTAGTGTGACCCGAGCGTCCAGTCGACGCGCAGTCAACCCGTTTTTTGAGCCAACGGCTCTATTTGATGGGGGCTTCTATTTAAAGCCCCTTGGCCAGCTCAAGCCACAACTCTTGCACATTTTCATTGACATAGCAACCTTGTGAGCTTAGCCAAAGTCCTCCCACTTATCTCCATCATTGATTCATCATCTTTGTGAGATTGGGAGAGAATCCAAGTGCATTGCTTGAGTGATTGCATCTAGAGGCACTTGGTATTCGTGTTGCGCTGTGGATTTCGCTTGTTTCTCTTGGTGGTTGCTAGCACCTAGACAGTTGGAGCAGCGGTGGAGGATTGGCATGAGTCGGTGATTATTCATGGCCATCTCCGGTGATTGTAAGGGCAGTTGTACCTTCCCCGGCGGAGTGCCAAAAGGTAACTCTAGTAAATTGCTCATGTCATTGAGTTACCTCACTTGTGGATCGGTTCTTGCAGTGTCCTATTGTGTGGACGAGGTTTGCGAAACACCTCTTAGCCACCGAACCACCAAGTGTTGGTCGACACAACGGGGACTAGCATGTTGGCAAGCACGTGAACCTCAGGAGAAAAATCAGTTGTCTCTTGTCATTTGCATTCTCCCGGTGATTGGCTTAATCTTTATCTTGTGATTGGTTCATCCCCTACACAGCGGTATAATCACCCTACTCACTTATTTACATTCTTGCAAACTAGTTGATACAAGCTCTTTAGTGTAATTAGAATTGAGAGCTTGCTTTATTATTTACATTCATCTAGTTGAGCTCTTTAGAGTAGCAAGATTGAGAGCTCTTAGTGAGTAGTTACATAGCAAGTTTGGGTGCCTAAGTAATCATTGCAACTAGAATTGTTGGATAGGTGGCTTGCAAGCCTTGTAGAGCTAGAGCTAGTTTGCATTATGCTATTTGTCATACTAATCAAATTGCTCTAGTTGATTTGTAGATTTTTAAATAGGCTATTCACCCCCCTCTAGCCATATTAGGACCTTTCAAGTGGTATCGGAGCCATGGTCACCGTTTGATTGAAGGCTTAACAACCTCGGTGTCAAATTATGGCTCAAGTTGTGTTCAACCATGTGGGGGGTAAACCACCGTTCTTTGATGGCACATGCTATGATTATTGCAAGAGAAAGATGAGGATGCATTTTGGTTCAATCAATGATCAAGTATGGGAAGTGACCGAGAATGACTATGCTATCATTGATCTCAATGATCCAACCAACCAAGATAAGATTAACAAGCAATGCAATACAATGGCTCTCAACACCATATACAATGCCATTGATTCCAAGGTGTTTGAGCAAATCAAGGATTGTGAAAGAGCAAATGAGGTGTGGAAGAGATTGGAGGAAACATATGAGGGCACACCGGCGGTGAAGAGTGCCAAGTTGTACATCCTCAAGGACAAGTTGACAAGTTTCAAGATGAAGGATGATGAGAGCATTCCAGAGATGTTCCATCAGCTACAAGTAATTGTCAATGACTTGAAGGCTTTGGGAGAAAAGATCAAGGATGATGATGTCTCCCATCAATTCTTGATGTGCTTACCTCCAAGATTTGAGATGTTGAGATTGCTCATCATAAGAGGAGGATTGAAGGATATTACCCCTAACCAAGTACTAGGTGATGTCATGACACAAGAGACATACCGTGTGGAAAGGGAGGGGATGACAAGGATGACAAGAAGGAAGAAGAAGACAAGAAGAAGAAAAGCATAGCATTCAAGGCTAGCTCATCATCATCAAAGAACAAGGGCAAGTCCAAGAAAGAATCAAGTGATGATGATGATCTTAGTGATATTGATGATGAAGCTATGGCTCTCTTTGTGCGCAAGATAGGAAAATTCATGAAGAAGAAGGGCTATAGTGCAAGAAAGAGAAGAGATCACACCAAGAAGAAAGAGTATGTGAGAAGATGCTACAATTACAAAAGCCCCGATCATGTAGTAGCAAATTGTCCATACAATAGTGATAATGATGAGGATGAGAAGAAGAAGCACAAGGAGGATAAGAAAGAAAAGAAGGAGAAGAAGGAGAAGAGAATGACCTTCCAAAAGAAGAAGAAGGGTGGAGGCTATTTGGTCACATGGGATAGTGATGGCTCTTTGGATAGTGATAGCTCTAGTGATGATGACAAGAAATCTATCAAGAGAGCACTAGCAAGCATCGCCATCAACAACAAGCCCTCCATCTTCGACACTCCATCAACGTTCCTCATGGCAAAACCTACCAAGGTAAAATATGATGTGAGTGATGATGATGAATGTGAAAGTGATGCTTGTAGGAGTGATGATGATGATGAGGAGTACTCCAAGGAGGAGCTCATGGACATGTGTGAGCAAGTGCATACTTGCTTTGAGATGAAGAGAAAGGAGTGCAAGGAATTGAACAAGAAAGTCAAATTTCTTGAGTAATCCCTTGATGAGCTCAATGCCACTCATGAGAGGCTAATGGAAGCCCATGAGAAGCTTGGCAAAGCTCACTCTAAGCTTGAAAAAGCTCACTCCTCTCTCATTGAGCAAGTCAAAGTGGAGGAAGCCAAGAAGGAGCAAGTGATCATATCATGTGATGTGGGACTAACATGTGATCTTATTGATGAATCTATTTTTGTTGCCCCCCCTAACACTTCTTGTAGCACTACTACTTCCACATCACCCTTGAGTGATGGTCTCACTTGTGATGCCTCACTTATGGTGGAAAATGAAACCCTCAAGAAGGTGAATGAGCTCACTCGTGCCTTAGGCAATGCCTATGGTGGAGAAGCCCACTTGCTAAAGTGCTTGGGTAGCCAAAGATTTTCTCTCAATAAAGAGGGATTAGGCTATACCCCCAAGAAAGGCAAGGTGGCCTTTGTCACTCCCAAAGCTAGCTTTGTGAAGGGCAATGGTCGGTTTTGCAATAGATGCAAGCAAGTTGGGCATATAGAGCAAAATTGCAAGACTAACAAAAACAAGCTACCTAATGTATCCTCAATCAAATTTGATTCTTGTTACATGCTTTACAAGGGTGCCAACGGTGTGAAGGCTAAGTTTATTGATACACCAATTGTGGGCCCAAAGAAGAAGGCCATTTGGGTACCAAAGACCTTGGTAACTAACCTACAAGGACCCAAGCAAGTTTGGGTACCTAAAAAGAATTGATTTTCTTTTGTAGGTAAATTATAAAGCCGGAGGAAGGCATTGGGTGCTTGATAGTGGGTGCACACAACACATGACCGGTGATTCAAGAATGTTCAATTCAATCAATGAAAGCAAGAGCAATGGGATTGATAGTATCACATTTGGTGACAATGGCAAAGGCAAGGTCTAAGGGCTTGGTAAGATTGCAATATCCAATGACTTGAGCATTTCCAATGTGCTACTAGTAGAGAGCTTGAACTTCAACTTATTGTCGGTAGCTCAATTGTGTGATCTTTGTTTCAAGTGCATATTTGGTGTGGATGATGTAGAGATCATAAGTGTAGATGGCTCTAACTTGATATTCAAAGGATTTAGATATGAGAATCTATACTTGGTTGATTTCAATGCTAGAGAAGCTCAATTGTCAACATGTTTGATCACTAAGTCTAGCATGGGTTGGTTATGGCATAGAAGGCTTGGTCATGTTGGAATGAAACAATTGAACAAATTGATTAAGCATGACTTAGTTAGAGGCTTGAAAGATGTCACATTTGAGAAGGATAAGCTATGTAGTGCATGTCAAGCCAGAAAGCAAGTTGGTAACACACATCCTAAGAAGAGCATGATGAGCACATCCAAGGCATTTGAGTTAATGCACATGGACTTGTTTGGACCAACCACATACACTAGCATTGGTGGAAACAAATATGGATTTGTGATTGTGGATGATTTCACTAGATACACATGGGTGTTCTTTCTTGTTGACAAGGGTGATGTGTTTGCAACATTCAAATCATTTGTCAAAGACATTCACAATGAGTTTGAAACAACAATCAAGAAAGTTAGAAGTGACAATGGTAGTGAATTCAAAAACACTAGAATTGATGAGTTATGTGATGAATTTAGAATTAGACATCCATTCTCAGCCAAGTATACTCCTCAATCAAATGGGCTAGTTGAAAGAAAGAATAGAACCTTGATTGATATGGCAAGATCAATGTTGAGTGAGTACAATGTGAGTCATTCATTTTGGGCCAAAGCAATCAACATGGCTTGCTACTATAGCAACCGACTCTATTGTCACCCCATGATGGAAAAGACACCTTATGAGCTATTGAATGGAAGAAAGCCCAACATAGCATACTTTTGGGTCTTTGGTTGTAAATGCTATATATTGAAGAAAGGCACTAGATTGAGCAAGTTTGAAAAGAAATGTGATGAAGGTTTCTTGCTTGGTTACTCCACTACTAGCAAGGCTTATAGAGTTTGGAATTTGGCTAGTGGTACTCTTGAGGAGGTTCATGATGTGGAGTTTGATGAAACAAATGGTTCCCAAGAGGAAGATGAGAATCTAGATGATGTAAGAGACACTCAATTGGTCAATGCAATAAAGAACATGGACATTGGTGAGTTAAGGCCTAGAGAGGTTATTGATATTGAAGATGACAAGAATCAAGTGCTCTCTAACTCAAATGTGCAAGCTAGTGGTTCTCATGATCAAATCCAAGCAAGCACTAGTAATGGCAATGTGCAAGATCAACAAATGGCTAGTTCATCATCTCAACCAAGTGATCAATCTAATGCAAGCAATCAAGTGCAAGTGCTTCAACCAACCAATGTTGCAAGAGATCATCCATTAGACACTATCATTGGTGATATTTCAAGAGGTGTGCAAACAAGATCAAGATTGGCTTCATTTTGTGAGCATTTCTCATTTGTGTCATCCATTGAACCTAAGAAGATAGATGAAGCTTTGAGGGATGTTGATTGGATCAATGCTATGCATAAAGAGCTAAACAACTTCACAAGAAATCAAGTATGGGAGTTAGTTGAGAGGCCTAAGGATCATAATGTGATTGGAACTAAGTGGGTCTTTCGGAACAAGCAAGATCAAGATGGGATAGTAATAAGGAACAAAGCAAGATTAGTGGCTCAAGGTTACACTCAAGTTGAAGGTCTTGACTTTAGAGAAACATATGCTCTGGTTGCAAGATTGGAAGCAATTAGAATCTTGTTAGCCTATGCTTGTGCCCACAACATCAAGTTGTACCAAATGGATGTGAAAAGTGCATTTCTCAATGGGTACATAAATGAGCTTGTGTATGTTGAGCAACCACCTGGTTTTGAGGATGAAAAGAAACCCAACCATGTCTACAAGTTGAGAAAGGCTTTGTATGGATTGAAGCAAGCACCTAGAGCATGGTATGAGAGATTGAGGGATTTTCTACTCTCTAAGGGATTCAAGATGGGAAAGGTTGACACCACTCTCTTCACCAAGAAGCTTGGAAATGACTTGTTTGTAATGCAAATCTATGTTGATGATATCATCTTTGGATCAACAAATCAAGAATTTTGTGAGGAGTTTGGCAAGATGATGGCAAGTGAGTTTGAGATGTCTATGATTGGAGAACTTAGTTACTTCCTTGGTCTTCAAATCAAGCAAATGAAAAATGGCACATTTGTGAGTCAAGGCAAGTATATCAAGGACATGCTCAAGAAGTTTGAAATGGATGAAAGTAAAGCTATTAGTACACCAATGGGGACAACTAGAAGCTTAGATAGTGATGCTAGTGGCAACATGGTGGATCAAAAGATGTATCGGTCTATGATTGGAAGCCTACTCTATGTAACCGCATCAAGACCGGATGTGATGTTTAGTGTATGCATGTGTGCTAGATTTCAAGCCTCACCAAGAGAAAGTCATTTGAAGGCAACTAAGAGAATATTGAGGTACTTGAAGCATACACAACATGTTGGATTATGGTATCCCAAAGGAGCAAGATTTGAGTTGATTGGATATTCAGATTCTGATTATGCAGGATGCAAAGTTGAGAGAAAGAGCACATCGGGCACATGTCAACTATTGGGAAGATCACTTGTGTCTTGGTCATCAAAGAAGCAAAATAGTGTAGCACTTTCAACCGCCGAAGCGGAGTACATTTCGGCTGGTAGTTGTTGTGTTCAATTACTTTGGATGAAGGCTACATTGAGTGACTTTGGAATCAAGTTCAAACAAGTGCCATTGCTATGTGATAATGAGAGTGCCGTAAAGCTTACCAACAATCTAGTTCAACACTCAAGAACAAAGCATATTGATGTCCGTCATCACTTCATAAGAGATCACCAACAAAAAGGGGATATTTGTATAGAAAGTGTGGGCACCGAAGATCAACTTGCCGACATATTCACTAATCCACTTGATGAGAAGAGGTTTTGCAAGCTAAGGAATGAATTGAACATACTTGACTTCTCCAATATGTGTTGATGCACCCCCACTATATGACATGCCTCTCCTTCGAGCAAAGCAAGGTAAAGTTGATTGACATGTCATCCATCCATTGCTAAGGACTTGTTTAGTGCATCTAGTCATTCCTATCATGTCCTAGGCTCATTCATGAAAATCAAATGAATTTGATGCTTGTATGGTACCATTATTGCTTGTATGTTTGAAATGATCTAGTGGTAGCATATGACATGTTTATGGGCTTGTAAACCTAGTGTTTGATTTAGAAAATGAGCTATAAGTGTTTAACTCAACATGGTACAAGATAACCCTTATTTGGAGGTGTGAAGAAGCTTGTCCTTGGATCAAACCAAGTTAAATATCTTTTGCAAGTAATCTAGATTGAACCAAATTGGAAGATGATTCTTATTTCACATGGTTTCACCCACCTTTTGTGCAAATTGTTGACATTAATAATCCTACCCTATCTATACTTTAAGCCTTTGTGGTCATTGATGACAAAGGGGGAGAAATAGTGTACAAAGATAGTGAAACAAAGGGGGAGAGATAATATATGACAAAGGAAGGGGATCAATTAAAATTTTGAGCATACAAATAGGGGGAGCAAGCTCATGAACTTGTATGGTAAATTTGTATGTGCATTACATATGTTTGCTTGCATGGCATAAATTTTTAATATCCATGCTTGTGTGGTGTATGCTAGTTGTAGGTTTGAATGATGAAATGAAAAACTAGCATGCATAGGCTAACGTAACTAGACCTATGTTCATTCTATGGAAACTAGACCCTTATTTGTAATATTGATCTCATGGGGTATTCTAGTTTTTGTGTATGTCTAGTTACTAATGGTGCTAAGGATGGTATAATGGTGCACTCCAATTGGTATCACGCTTCAAAGGTCCATCTCTTATACGTTAGCATCATTTGATAGAAATTGACTCCTATATTTCCTATCTAATCATATGTGCAAAGCTTCAATCCAAACTCTTAGCACATATGTAGGGGGAGCAATTGCTATCATATGGAGTTCATGAAACTTGTCCATATCCTTTACACATGGTAAATATGCTTGGGCAAGCAACGTGGATTCAAATTTACTTTAATTTATATCTTTGGGTTGTCATCAATTACTAAAAAGGGGGAGATTGAAAGCTCTAGTTTGTTTTTGGTTAATTGATGAAACCCTAAGTGCTAACCTAGTTTATGAAGATGATTATGAGATAGGTAGCACTACTCCAAGTGATGAAGCAATGGCGAAGATCATGACAATGGTGATGGCATGGTGATGGTCAAATGCTTAAACTTGGAAAAGAAGAAAGAGAAAAACAAAAGGCTCAAGGCAAAGGTATAAAATGTAGGAGCCACTTTGTTTTAGTGATCAAGACACTTAGTGAGTGTGATCACATTTAGGATAGATAGCCATACTATTAAGCGGAGTGAAACTCGTATCAAAATGCGGTTATCAAAGTGCCACTAGATGCTCTAATTCATTGCATATGCATTTAGGATCTAGTGGAGTGCTAACACCCTTGAAAATGTTTGTGAAAATATGCTAACACATGTGCACAAGGTGATACACTTGGTGGTTGGCACATTTGAGCAAGGGTGAAGGAGATAGAGTCAAAAAGGAGTTAGTCGCACTGGTTATAGAGTGACCGGACGCGTCCGGTATGTGACCAGACACGTCCGGTATTTTGGCGGCAGACTCAACGACCGGACACGTTCGGTCGCCACACCGGACGCGTCTGATGTGAATCAGAAAAGGCAGCAGATGGCAGAGCAGCCGATCGAACGCTGGCAGCGTCCGGTCCGGTACCACCGGACGCGCCCGGTCAGGCATGGTTGCTTACTATACTCCACCGAACGTTGCGGCTCAGCGTCTGGTCATTTGTGACTCTACGTTCGGTGTGAGCGTCCGGTTGTCAGCAAAAGGGGCAGCAACGGCTAAGTTTGATTTGAACTAGACATGGGACAGTCTAGGGCTACCGGACACGTCCAGTATGCCAACCGGACATGTCTAGTATTCACGACCGGAGCATCTGGTGCTACGTCCGGTGCAGTGTGACCGGAGCGTCCGGTCGACACGCAGTCAGCCTATTTTTTGAGCCAACGGCTCTATTTGATGAGGGCTTCTATTTAAAGCCCCTTCGCTGGCTCAAGCCACAACTCTTGCACATTTTCATTGACATAGCAACCTTGTGAGCTTAGCCAAAGTCCTCCCACTCATCTCCATCATTGATTCATCATCTTTGTGAGATTGGGAGAGAATCCAAGTGCATTGCTTGAGTGATTGCATCTAGAGGCACTTGGTATTCATGTTGCGCTATGGATTTCGCTTGTTTCTCTTGGTGGTTGCCACCACCTAGATGGTTGGAGCAACGGTGGAGGATTGGCACTAGTCGGTGATTGTTCGTGGCCATCTCCGGTGATTGTAAGGGGAGTTGTACCTTCCCCGGTGGAGTGCCAAAAGGTAACTCTAGTAAATTGCTCATGTCATTGAGTTACCTGACTTGTGGATTGGTTCTTGCGGTGTCCTATCGTGTGGACGAGGTTTGTGAAACACCTCTTAGCCGCCGAACCACCAAGTGTTGGTCGACACAACGGGGACTAGCGTGTTGGCAAGCACGCGAACCTCAAGAGAAAAATCGGTTGTCTCTTATCATTTGCATTCTCCCAGTGATTGGCTTAATCTTTATCTTGTGATTGGTTCATCCCCTACACAGCGGTATAATCACCCTACTCACTTATTTACATTCTTGCAAACTAGTTGATACAAGCTCTTTAGTGTAATTAGAATTGAGAGCTTGCTTTATTATTTACATTCATCTAGTTGAGCTCTTTAGAGTAGCAAGATTGAGAGCTCTTAGTGAGTAGTTACATAGCAAGTTTGGGTGCCTAAGTAATCATTGCAACTAGAATTGTTGGATAGGTGGCTTGCAACCCTTGTATCGCTAGAGCAAGTTTGCATTATGCTATTTGTCATACTAATCAAATTGCTCTAGTTGATTTGTAGATTTTTAAATAGGCTATTCACCCCCCTCTAGCCATATTAGGACCTTTCATCCGGCCATGGAGCCCCCGGTGATGCCTCGAGCTACGGCGGAAGAGGACGAGGTGGAGGAGATCGAGCGTGCTAAACCTCGACCCCAAGTTGTTCGAATCCTCTGCAAGCGCGGCGACGAAGTGGTGGTTATCGAGGAGGAAGATACCACCAAGGAGATGAGGAGATTGAAGACCACCCTCGCTAGAGTGATGAAAAAAATTGAGGTCAGTACTACATCTAGAGTGGTCATCTTTGACGTTGGATATTGAAGTTCATCATTATAATTGCGTATTTGCAGGGGATAACTCAGACTACCGAGCAGCGGCATCAGCTGATAAAGAGGATGGAACCCCTCACCGAAGAGAATGAAAAACTTAGAGAGGCGATGAACCTGATGGAGAGAAACATCTAGAGAGCCTGGCATGAGCGAGACCTTGCTATGTCCAATGCGCGAGATCTAGAACACCAGAAGGGGGTCCTGGTCGAGCAGCTGGCGGCTGCATCTGAGCAGTTGCGGTGCAAGTCTAAGGAGCTGGCGAGTGCCTCCATGCAACTGGAATAGACTTCCGAGTAGCTTGGAAGTATATCCGAGCAGAAAGCATGTATGGTATATCGGCGAATGTGCTTTGTATTGCTGAACAACCATATTTTTGGCGATGACTGTTGTGCTTGTAGAGCAAAACACGGAGCTCGGCCAGCTGCGCCAAGCCCTCGAACAACTCTAAGAGGAGAAGGTGAAGGAGATAGGGCGAGCAGATAAACTGGCCAAGGAGTTGAAAGGTAAGTATTTCATGGTCGAAGTTAATGCTGAAGTAGTTTCCTTTCTTGATAGAACTTTGTAATGCTTGTAGACTACCGTTAGAGTGTCAAAGCGCAATTCGATGTGCTGGAGTAGGACGCCTGAACACAGTGGGACAAGTTTGACGCCGTAGTTGTCGGAGTCAAACCTGTGCTCGACTGCGTCGACCTGGAGGTAGCTCCTCAAACCGATGGTAGGCCGCCGTGCCCGGACATCGTCAATGAAAGGAGCAAGATGGCGTGGGAGAGCTTCAAGAACTTCAATCACGACGCCGTTGTTACTGGCATTACTCATGCCCTTGCGGTGGTCTGGTCCCACTATCCATCTGTTGACCTTTAGGCGATAGGGGGCGGATTCACTGAAGGGCTGAGCGAGGTGGAGACCCAGCAGCTGGAGGATGAGGTGGAGGATGCAGAGAGAAAGCTAGCCGGCGACATCGACCTATTTGCTGAGATGAGTGGCGATGGCAAAGCTTAGTGATATGCTCAAAGATTGTCATCTGTAATTTCTAGACGGTGTAGTTAGAACACGCGATAGCACAAAAAACACTTATGTATGTGATAAATGTTACAAGGTGCATGTGTATGCAGTTTGCTTGTAGTTCAGCAAAAAAATCTTTGCAGTTTTAACCATAACGCAATTATACGTAATATAAGTAGCATCCAAGCAGTTGGTTCGCTACTGACCCCCATGGCCTCAGCTAGCCCATAGTCCATAACGTTGAGCACGGAGCCCGTGCACGTGTAGGAGGAACAGGCATGACCAAGGAACCACAGCCGACCACCCATAACATAGAATGCAGAGCCCATGGCATGTGTAGGGAGGGATCAAAGACTAGGTCTTCTCCAAGAGAACAGAGCAGAACATGTGCTGCTCGGTGGTTGTCAAAATAACTTGGAGATGTATGTAGTAGAAGTAGTGTCCGAGCAATAAGTTATGTGTTGCGCTCTCGGCCTAGGCTGGAGTTGCCAGCAATGCACCAGAGTCTAGGGTGGTGAAGCCAGTGGTGCTCGAGGGACAAATGGTGCTTTCTGAGGTGTCATAGGGCATGGTCAGAGCCCCTTGGTGGTGCCTCGAGCTACGGTGGAAGAGGACGAGGTGGAGAAGATCGAGCATGATGAACTCGACCCCAAGCTGTCTGAATCCTCTGCAAGCACGACGATGAAGTGGTGGTTATCGAGGAGGAAGATACCACTAGGGAGATGAGGAGATTGAAGACTGCCCTCACCAGAGTGATGAAACAAATAGAGGTTCTTCATCTTGTGGTTGGTGTTCTTATGGAGAGGGCATGGGCCATCGAGGATCTTCTTATACTGTTCATCGTAGTTGCACTTGGCACGAGGTTCATTGATGGTAGTGATGATGTGGTCTGGTCAGCATTGGTGATTCTGACCAGTCTTGGGTCCTTCTAGCTGATCACGACCGCGGTCACGATGATAACTATGGTCATCGTGGCAACAGTTGTTGTGGCGGCGGTCGTCGAAGCAGTCATCGTAGCGGCATGTTGGGCGATGAGTGCTCGCATCCTCATTGAAGCGCACCTCAGCTTCCTCGGCGTCAGCGTACTGGTTGGCGATTGTGATCCTCTCACCGATCCCCATGGGTGGCTTACGGTTGAACTTAGAGCAAAGCTCATAGTGATGGAGTCCTCGGATGAAGGCGGTGATGACCTCGGCTTCCATGATGTTTGGAATAGAATTCCTCATCTCAGAAAAGCGTCGGATGTAGCTGCGGAGGAGCTCGGATGGCTTCTGGTTGATGCAGTTGAGATCATGCTTGGTTCCTGATCACATACACATAGCCATATATTTATCGGTGAAGACTTTTTTTTAGCTCATCCTAGGATCCAATGGATTCTGGGGCAAGGCTAGTAAACCAGTTCATGATGGTTGGTGCGAGCATGATGGGAAGATAGTTCACCATGACACTGGTGTCTCCGCCGGCGATGTGAACAGTAGTGGTGTAAGCCTGTAACCATTGTGTTGGATTCATCCTCCCCTCATAGGGATTGACCCTAGTGATTTTGAAACCACGGGGCCACTGAAATGTTCGGAGCACCCTTGTGAATGCTAGGGGCCCCTTAGGGTTGTCGGCGCCGTCATCTATAGCATTGCCACTAGCGATTGGCTCAAGGGCTGAGTCTGGGTTGCCATACTCTTGCTCGTACTCCTGGTGGTGGCGTACTTCATCTTGATGGCGACTAAAATGGTGTTCGTTGATACATCATCGTGCATCTCAGAGATTGTTGAGGTGCACCCGGACGTCCTGGTTGACCTCCTAGTCGTGTTGGCGGTGATGTTCGGTGCGGTTGCCCCTAGCTCTGCCCTAGAGGGGTTGCCTATCGTCGCGATGCTGGTCGGTGAAGTGACTTTGGCGGTGATCGGTTCTTGTGGCGACTGATCGGTGAATCGAAGTAGTGGAGTATGATGGTCTCTGATCCTGTCAAATCTCATTGACCTGGTAGTGCACCGCTTTAAGCATGGCGGTGACCTTGGCGAGCTCAGGCGTCTGTGGGAGGTAGGCAAGCTCGTTGGCGGCCACTACCAGATTGGCGCTTGGAGTCTTGAAGATGTTGTGGCCATCAACGCGGAGAAACTCTTCGTCGAGGTTGCGCTGGAGTGGCCTTCCTTACGAGTAGAGCTGCTGCTCAACCATCGTGAGGGCATTCTTGTTTGCTCAGCATTGTGCATGGTTGATGTTTCGGTTCTCATGAGTGGCACGTTCCTCCTCAGTCTCGCTGTTTTGAGGGGGGCTATCAATGCTGACGTTGAAGATCGCACCACCCCAGAAAAGGAGGGAGAGGAAGTTGCTCAATGAAGGTTCCAACGAGGGTCTCCATAGAGCCTTGGAACTCAGAGTCTGGATTCTCCTCTAGGATGGCCTAGAGGGATGCTCTAGAGTGTCCACTGACATGGAGCATGTTGATGGCCAGCGGAGGCTGGTCGGTGATCTGGTTGGCGAGAGGAAGGATGTCTCCCATCTAGTCAGCGAATCTGCCCCTTAGGGCATGTTGGTAAGCGGCGGCGGCGTTGGTGAACCCAAAGGGTAGAGCCACAACTCCTGGAGTTTTCGGAGCAGCCTCCGATAGATTTGGATCGGAGGGTGGTTGGCGCTAAATCAAAGTGTCCAGAGCTGATTCAGCGATGAAGAGGTAATCGGTGAGCTTTAGACTGACCCGATCGATGGATACGATCAGATCGTCATTGTTGATCTGCCTCCTCTGGTAGCGAGGAAGCAGGCGGTGAGTTGTTGATGAAGGTGACCTCAGAGGTGGTTCTGAGATCGGATCTACAGTCCTAGGTGCGAGGATGATTGACATAGAATTGACCTAAGCTGGCTCGAGGAGCTCTCCAACTTCGTTAGCGTTGATGATCTAGGAGGTTGATCTGATCGTGAAGGTCTAGTTGGGCTGCGGGAGGAACAAAGAGCCTACAGAAGATGCCATCTTGTTCGACAAGGAAATAGCACGCAATCCCCTACCTGGCGCGCCAACTGTCGACAGAATATCATCGACAGTCATCCAAGGGGTATTCCACGAAGGTAGATTGATCAGCAGAGGTGCGTGAGATCAAGAACAAGAAGGCAATAGAGACACACGAGTTAGATAGGTTTAGGCCATTAGTATGACATAATACCCTACTCCTGTGGTCTATTGGTTTGTATTAGCTATCGTATGATATTGCATGAGTTTGGAGGAGGTCCCTGCCCGCCTTATATAGTCCGGAGAGCAGGGTTACAAGTTGATTAGTCTGAGAGATAACCAGAAAGTAATAACTGATTATAGGAATCTTGGGATCATACATATCCTAACAGATCTCGTAGTATCTTTAGAATATCCTCCAGATGTCTTACAGAAGGCACCGAGCAAAGTCGTACCCCACAAGGCTTCGTCTTATGGGCTGGACCACCCTTGAGGGTGTAGCCCATGTGGTCTGCCGTGGGTATCCAGGGTCATACCCTAGATAGTAATGGTGCTAAGAAATACCAACAGGTATTTGTAGAGCTGTTGCCGGTGCTAGACTTAAAACCTCCACACTTGGTGATTACGCTAAGAAATGTCAATAGCTTGGAAGCCTGTGAGCCCTTGGAGGCCATGGGAAGCTTTGTCTTCTTGTGTCATGCCCTAGACATGACCCTATAAGAGGAGTAGTTGGTAGGGCCACATCTGGGGAGCAGCGTTAAGGAGCCCCAAGCATCGGTAGCTCAGGGCTTGTCTTCTTGTGCCTAGGCTTTGGCTAGCGTTGTGAGCCAGGCAAGAGCCATGGACCAGGCTTGGTGGTGCTGTAGATTAGGAGCCCAAGGCTCGGGGAAGCCCCAAATCCCTAGGAAGAGGCAATGGTCGAGTTGGGCTTGGCTAGATATCATTGCCAGAGGGTACGCATGAGAGTACCCGATGGGCATAGCCCTTGAGCCCCCAGGCAATCCTAAAGGGGTTGGATAGTGGTCTTATTCATTCGGGAACCATTGAACCCAATGCTTATCATACCTATATGTTCGGATCTCATCAGGAGCCCCTAAGCCCTTCGTGGCTTACCCAGCATGATGGTGATGAAGGGCTGAATTTGATCGTCTGGTGATCAAACCCTTTTTGGTCGAGACATCTGCCGCTAGTGAGAGCGCTATGCCCTGCTTGGGGCCTTCTTCTCCAAAGTGATGGGCATTGCTCGGTTGTCAGGGCTAAGTGAAGATTATGTTCATCCCTTTGTGAGCCTATATCACAAGGGTCTTTGTGGGGGTATGGCCCCCGGTATCCTCAAGACAACACCTGGGCCGCACCATCAGAGGTGGCCCAGCCCACAAGATCAAGGCGTGCACGGCGCTGCTCGGCGTGCACTGCAAGACATTGTATAGTACCAAATAGGCTACTTTACTTGTAACCCTGCCCCTCTAGAGTACATAAGGAGAGGCAGGGGTCCCCTAGTGGATATCTCCAATAGATTTGTCATTGACATATAGCAATACAATCAGACGCAGGACGTAGGTATTACGCCTTCACGGTGGCCGAACCTAGATAAAACCTCGTGTCTGTCTTGCATCACCATCTTGTTTGTAGCTTGCGCATCTGTCTGCCGATAATCTACTACCTTGGGTATACCCCTAGGTAGACTGCTGACCATATTTCATCGACAGTGGCGCACCAGGTAGGGGGTGTGCGTACTGCTCCCTAGAAGAACAAGATGGTCATCATCCCCGGATCCATGGCTATGCCGAACGGCCTCACGTTCACCATCGGCCATATCACCTAGACCACTGGCTCCGACAACTTCATCGCCATGACCATGGAGGAGGCACGGATCCAATCTGCATCAACCACTGCTTCACTAGCATCAGCTATGGCTCCAACCACATTGGATCTGGCTCCGGCCACACCAGCATCGTCTTCAGCCACGCCGACAACCCGTCATTCACTTCCTCGCTACAAAGGGAGGCAAATCGACAACATCGACCTGCTCGACTCCATCGATCAGGACGACGTCGCCTGGACTACTTACTCCGACCACCTACCACATCGCAATGATGATCGCCGCGAAGAACGGCGTCGTGACAACCATGACTGCCGCCATGATAACAGTTCGAAAAGCTCAAGTGCCAGGCAACTTCGTCAACGCCGACCAGATAATGCCATACGTCACAGACCAGATGTTCTATCTAAAGCTAAGTGATGCTTTAATATTTTTCTAAATATTCTCCAATCTTCATATATCACCATAATGTTTCTCCGAGCTGTTTTCTCTATGTTTGCTCTCCAAACGTTTTTCTTTCATGTATACCATCTTAAAGATGACATACAGCTAAGTCTAAGGTGAACCCTCAAACAGTCACGTTGATGCTTGGACGCCTCCAGAGATGGCCCTGTCTCCGGCTCCTCCCAACACGTACATGAGCGTCTACCCTCTGCATTATGGGTGGTCGGCAGCGGCTCCTTGGTCACGCCTGTTCCTCCTACACGTGCACGGGCTCCGCGCTCGATGTTATGGACTATGGGCTAGCTAGGGCTAGAGACTCAGCTACACACTAACTATTCGAGCGATTTATATTAAACATAAATACATCTTCTCTCCAACTGATCGTCGAGCTACATACGCTATTTTTTCTTTGGAGTTCATATATTTTTACATCATGTACTACCGTTCTCCATATTTGTATTATAGGATCATCGTCTAGGTGATCGAACCACCTGGCGCTCGGACTACCTAGTGTTTAGACTTCACCACCGATCAACTGGTCGGACCACTTGGTTCATGGACTCCGTCACCGACCAGTTGATCAAACTGTTCGCCGGTCATTTCTACTTAATGTTCACTTCGTCGCCGACCAGTTGACTAGACTGTTCGCCACTCATGCTTCATCTCTAGCTACACCGGTTACTCCTCAGTGCTCGGATTCTTCATGCTCAAGGACTAAGTGGTCACACTTCACCGCACGGACGTCGTCAACTATGTTGGTGCTTGGACATCGCCGCCTATGCCGAGGACTCCTCGGTGCTTGGACATCACCGCCTATGCTGGGGACTCCTCAGTGCTCAGACATCGCCGCCTACGCTAGGGACTCCTCGGTGCTCGGACATCGTCGCCTACGCCGAGGACTCCTCGGTGCTCGATCATCGCCAGCGATGCCGAGGACTCCTTGCTCCTTGGTGCTCGGTCATTGCCAGCGATGCCGGGGACTCCACACTCCTTGGTGCTCGATCATCGCTAGCGACACCGGGGACTCCTCGCTCCTCGGTGTTCAGACATCGCCAGCGACGCCGGGGACTCCACGCTGCTTGGTGCTCGCTCATCGCCAGCGACGCCGGGGACTCCTCGCTCCTTGGTGCTCGGTCATCGCCAACGATGCCGAGGACTCCTCACTCCTCGGTGCTCGATCATCGCCAGTGATGCCAGGGACTCCTCGGTGCTCAGTCATTGTCAGCGATGTCGGGAACTCCTCGCTCCTCGGTGCTCGGTCATTGCCAGCGACGCCGGGGACTCCACGCTCCTCGGTGCTCGATCATCGCCAGCGATGCCGGGGACTCCTCGCTCCTCGGTGTTCAGACATTGCCAGCGACGCCAGGGACTCCACGCTCCTCGGTGCTCGATCATCGCTAGTGAAGCCGGGGACTCCTTGCTCCTCGGTGCTTAGTCATCGCCAACGACGCCGAGGACTCCTCGCTCCTCAGTGCTCGGTCATCACCAGTGACACCGGGGACTCCTCGATGCTCGGTCATCGCCAGTGACGCCGGGGACTCCTTGCTCCTCAGTGCTCAATCATCGCAAGCGACGCCGGGGACTCCTCGCTCCTCGGTGCTCGAACATCACCAGCGACACCGGGGACTCCTCGCTCCTCGGTGCTCGGTCATCACCAGCGATGCCGGGGACTCCACGCTCCTTGGTGCTCGGTCATCACCAGTGACACTGGGGACTCCTTGCTCCTCGGTGCTCAGTCATTGTCAGTGACGCCAAGGACTCCTCGCTCCTCGGTGCTTGGACCTCGCCAGCTATGCCGGGGATGTCTCGCTCCTCGGTGCTCGGTCATCGCCAGCGACGCCGTTGACTTCTTGCTCCTCGGTGCTTGGACATCGCTAGCGACACCGAGGACTCCTTGCTCCTCGGTGCTCGGTCATCGCCAGCGACGCCGGGGACTCCCTTGCTGCTCGGATCTTGCTACATCTCATCGGTGTGCTATCAAGCTGCTCCATGCTGTTCGGATCAGGGTGCTGATCTTGGGCAGCACATTTGGGGTCTTGATACGTGCATGTCGGTGCTCCTCGGTGAACTCGTCTAGGAGTCACCGACTATAGGCCCGGGGGCATCTTCCTTTTTGATTAGAGCCTATCATGGGCTAGGTGATCAAGAGCATTGGGCTATGCCTTGGGGCCATCTAATCATCTGGAGCACCACGCCCATTAGGGGGCTATGGTAACAGGTCCTGATCTTCTTGAGCCGACCTTTTAGGGCTGACTCTCTGTGGCCATAGGTAAGGGAGATGGGAGCATGCCAAAGCTTGGATGGAGGCCCTCGTTGGGCCTACTACTCAGCGGCTCTCAACCAAACTCCGAGGAGTTGGTTGGCTTTTTAGGGGATGCACCACCCGAGCGCTCATCGATCGGGGGGGTCAAGCTGCTCCATATAGGGAGCCAGCATAACCCCCTAGGCCATTGTGGGGCCTTCTTGCCAGCAGATGGGGTGGCTTCTAGGTGTGTCCCATCTGCTAACGCCTTGCATAGGCGGTTGATGGCGTTTGGGCCATCGTGCCTAGTGGAGGAGTTATGGCATGCAACCCCCATGCTGTCTCGCCTCACCAAGGAGAATGGACATTGAGGTCACATAGAGCAGATCTAGTGGAGGAGGAGTTGTGGCACTTGTTGCATGTGGATCCAAGCCGTTGATGATAGTCGGTGGGCCCAAGGGGAGCTAGATCCCCCTAGTCCCATGAGGAGGCATATGGAGTGGGCAGCCCATGTGGTGGAAAGAGGAGCGGGGACTTGACTCATTGTCAATGGTTTTTTGTCTCTACCTTTACTATGTGACCGCCATTATGCAACTGCCTAGAGGCATGCTATGGGGATTGAAAGGACACCTAGCCAGTTCCCTAGGGCTCTTTCTGATCATTGATGGCTGATCGGAGGGGCTAGGGCCGCTCATAGCACATCGTCTAGGCTATAAAAGGGAGCGCTCGAGGGACGTAGCATCTTCAATCCCTTCCTCCAGCCCCCTCTCTTCTTCTTCCTTAGATCCATCTTCTTTAACAGTGATGCCGGTGGCGATGTAGTGCTATGCTTCCCTCCAAGTGAGCTTGGTGATGTCCGCTGGGTGACAGCTTCTTTGAGGGTGGAAGGAGTCCGGCAAACCATGGGGCATAGGCCAAGGTGGCCTGGCCCATGGTCCAGCGGCTCACCCTCTGTGTGGCATCATGCCTACTTTAGTATGGGGTTACAGGTCGCCAGACCCGAGATCCTATGCTGTCTCCTTATCTTTATCATCGGAGGCGGTGGCATCGAGGGCGAGGTGGTGCCACGCGGACACCCGTAGGCTTCTGGTTGCCTATGAGGCTCGAGGATATCTGGGCTACTTGCCATGCCATTCTGGTCCTGTGGTTGGGCCAAATGTGGTGCTCTCAAGAGGGCTCAAGCTGCTAAGGATGGTGCCAATCTCCATGTAGCAGCTAGGAGATCTCTGCCTCTTCTTAGTGCACTCTGCCCCTCCCGAGATCAGCTTGCCAAGCTTCTAGGATCGGTACCCTGACCTCCCCCTTCATTCTCAATGAAGGCCAACCTCTAGGAGGAGTTAGGGTCACTAGCATGGACATTCACCGGTAGGCCTTCCTCGACGCCTAGCCACGGCACTGGGACTCTACATCCTATCATAGTTTTTACCGCCATATATATAATCGGGTCATTCCCAATTGATGAAATGAAATTCCTATCGTTTGTAATCCCATTTTGCTCTTGATTCGTGCTCAGAGACTTAATCCCTTGTTAGGCTAGGCTATTACAATGATGGCCACATTGGCCAAGATCGTCGTGCCCATGCTACTAATGGGTAAGTCCATGAGAACCCTGGGTTTATGGCCGTTCCATGCCCCGGTCATGTCCCCTAGAGGGGAGATCCTCGGCTTCCCAACCAAGCCACTCATATAGTTCTTGAGCCTGTCTATTAGTACTCTAGGGCTTGCTACCTCCCTCGTTGGGTCACCATGAGTAGCTCTAGGTCAGTACTCAGACATTGCTCATCTAGATGGTCAGGACGCTTCTAGGCACCCTGGCTACCGCCATGAGGGCTCGTCTCCCAAGCGTCCCTCGCACTTTTAGTTGCTTTGGGTGTCCTTAAAGCCTAGTGGGTGGGCCTTGAACCCTCTATGATGCCCCTTTTGGGGGGGCCTAGACTGGCATGCATTAGGGTGGAACGATCCGATGAAGGATCGGGAGATAGGCAGATCCTTGCAAAGAAAATGGAATAGACACAAGAGAGGGGAAAGAGGACATAGCTGGTAACACAATGGCTGGGGCCACTCTATTAGCACCTTGTCGATCTTTTGCTTGCTCCATCCACCCATCCTTGCCTCGCTAGGGGCCTTCTGTAGCGGTTCTCATTCAGAAAGGTCAGCAGATGGTTAGTTTAGTCGATCCTATGGTGCAGCCGAGCTTCCACTATGGTCGCTCAAGTTAAAGGAGACAATGACTGAAGCAAGAGGGTCAGGAGGATGGGACTTATCTTGGTTTTTGTTGTTGTAGAGGTAGGTTGGAGAAGAAGGTCAGCAGGCGGGCCTTGGCTCAAGAGGCATCACTTCTAGGCGGATGGCTTGGTGATGGCCTTCCCTCATGGGGAAAGGTTAGAACTCACCTTGATTGGGTCAGCCCCTTCTAGGGGACCAAGCACCTAGATGGAGGGGCTAGTCGAGCCATCACTACCACTAGAAGCCTTGGACACCTCGTCGATGCTTGGCCAGTCGAGCACCATTACTGCCTTGGTTGCTTCCTCCACTGGTGCCCCTTCTATGTTGTGGCCTATGCCATTGGGTGCATAGGGGGTGACAAGTGAGGCTGCTTGGATGACGCAATCTTGCTCACAGTAGTTGGCTTGCTTGAAGCTGCCCTCGACAGTGATGAGCCCCTTCGGGCTAGGCATCTTGAGCTTCAAGTAGGTGTAGTTGGGGATGGCCATAAACTTAGCGAAGCACGATCGATCAAGGAGGATGTGGTAGATGTAGGGGAAGTCGAATGACCTCGAAGGTGAGCAGCTCCTTATGGAAGTTGTCTGGCTGGCCAAAGGTGACATTAAGCTAGATGTGCCCAAGGGTCATGGTTTTCTTCCTTAGCATGATCCCATAGAATAGCGCCCTGCTGAGGCATAGGCTGCTCCGAGGGATGCCCATTCTATTGAGGGTGCTGGCATAGAGTATGTTTAGGCCGCTCCCCCATCCATTAGCACCTTGGAGAGGCATTTCATACCCATGATCAGATTGACCACGAGTGGGTAGTGCCCCAGTTGAGGGACACAATCGGGGTGATCTTCTCGGTTGATGGTGATGGCCATCTAGGAGCATTGGAGCTGAGTCAGGGCAACAAGGGTGTGCACGGTGTTCACCTCCTACTCGGTGATGTGGCATTGCCAGTAGGACTCATACGCCTGGGAGCCCCTAAATATCATGAGGCAGTGCTCAGCCTCGGGGAACTCATTGTCTTCCTCCTGGGCACTGTCCACTAGGTCACCGACCTTTGAGGGAGGTTTCTAGGCCTTGCCCTATTGGTTGAGGGTGCTATGGATGTATCCCTTCATGGTAGCGCAGTCCTTGAGGTGCCTAGCTTGTCGACCGTTGAATGGGTAGGGGGACTCAAGTGCCTTCTCAAAGTGTTCTGAGCATGCACTACTCCCACGGGGCTAAGGTCTGGTGGTGCGATTGGTCACTGCCACCATCTCATCCCCATGGTACATCTGGTCCTTGTTCCACTTATCATGGCATCGCTAGGATGAGGCAGGATCCTCGCCATCATCGCCTTGACTTACCCACTAAAGTTGGCTAGGATTGCCTCCTCACCAGTGGTGTACTGGGTGGTGACATCCAGGAGCTCCTACATTATGCGTGGGGTTTGATGGCTAAGCACGTGGATGAAGGCCTCATAGGTCATGCCACAGATGAAGGCTTTGATGACATCAACATCAGTGATGTTGGGGGGCTCATTGCACTACTTAGAGAAGCGTTGAATGTACTCTCAGAGGGTCACATTGGCCCACTACCTATAGTTGCGGAGATCCTAGGAGTTCCCTAGGTAGGTGTAGGTACCCTAAAAGTGGTCGATGAAGACCGAATGGAGATCACCCCAGCAGCGGATGCTGCCAGGCTCGGGCTGCTTGAGCCAAGCTCTAGTCGAGCTCGACAAAAGCAGAGGAAGGTACTAGATGGTGAAATTGTTGTCTGACCCCACTGCCTTCATGATGAGGCGATAGTCTTCTAGCCAATGGTCTGGGTTGGTCTACCATCATACTTGGAGATGTGAATTGGTGGTTGAAAATGCCTAGGGTAGGGGGTCGCCTGGATCGCTGCCCCAAATGCTAGGGGCCAAAGTGATCCAGGACGAGGCCCCCACCAAATTGCTCAGGGGTATGGGACTGCGCCTGAGCATGGTGCCTAGCCTCGATGCTATTGTGTACATCATAGTCATTGCTGATCCGGTGGCATAGGGGGATGCTAAGAAGAAAGGTCACGCCTTCGCTCCTACCAAGGCTTGGCGCCCCAAGTCCACGGCTGATTAGAGCTATTGTCAGAGGTGTCACCGCTGCTTACCCCTGCTGGTGGGACATGAGCATCGGAGTGGTCCCTATAAGTGCTAGCCATCGTCTAGGATGGCTGAGGGGACAGAGCGCAGCACCGAGAGGCCAAACTCTCTGCTTACTACAAAAGAGCAATGCGAAGGAGCTGCTTCGCTTTGTTCACCCACTCGTTGGTCTCTAGGTCCGACATGTCGGAGATGTTTTCTAGGCGGTAAGCAGCTGGCAGTGGCTACCATGTTGTATGCCACATGAGGGAAGCAGAGGCTACTAGGAGCCCTAGTACGAGCGTCATCATTGTCATTGAGAGGGTAGCCAGCTTCCTGCCTTGCAAGGTCCCACCTTTGGTGCCCGAGCTTTGCCTCGGCGGCCTCCAAGTCCACCTACCAAGCTCACAAGTGGTCCGCCTTCTCCTGAAGGTAGGCCACATGGCTGCGGGGACTCTAGTCTGGCAGTGTGAGCCTAGGCACCTCCTTAGGCAGAACCTCACCATCAATGTGGTAGCACATGCATGTAGGGGAGTTGCAGTCGATGTTGTCGAAGTCATAATCTAGGCCATTCCCTAAGAGGATCTCGTGGAAGGTGTGCAGCGAGAGGACATCATGCCCCACCATGCTAGAAAGGATGGTGCTTCGTGGCGCCTCATGACTGATGAGGTGCTCTAGCTCCAGTTGGAAGGATGTCACCGTGTTCTATATCCAAAAAGGCAGTTCCGAGAGGAAATACCAAAAGCAGTCAGGTGGTGGGAGCACCTTACCGATAGCAATTTGGTGGTGGACATTGGCCAGCATATAGAACATCTAGTGATAGTCCAACATAGTGGGGTTCTAGCCCAGACCACACTAGATCTGGTGGGCCAGAACCCCAAGATCTGCTCCTAAAAGTCCTGGCAGAGGTGGTGGCACCGGGGACTTGTTGCCTACTGGTGCAGCCCCATGGAGTGGACAAAGCTCATTGTAGCAGTCAACGACATAGGCTAGGGTCCCAAAGTTGAGGACCTAGCCTAGAGTGAAGGCATTGGCTATGACATAGAGCTCACTAAGGAAGCAGACACCACCATCTGTGGCAATGTTGCCTGCTCCAGAGATGAGGTGGGTGGCTCCAGCCATCGTAGAGCTAGAATTGCACTTGATGCTGCCACCTACCTAGCGTGCTAGCTGTCATGGGGTCGAAACCATGACAAGCATGTTGTTCAAGTTGGTGTCAGAGTATGGGTCTTCGGTGGCTCAGGTGGACTCAGGAACTCAAGAATCACGCTGGGGAGATGCAATAGATTATCCTAGTTCGGGCCAATTTGGTCCCTATGTCCAGCAACTAATGATCCTTATACCCAAGAGCACCCAAAATTGGGGCGTTACAATAGGGTGTAAAGGAAGAAGATTTGGAATGGGGGTTAGCTCGGTGCTAATCCTAAGGTTGTCTCACCACTGGTGGAGCCTTCACCTAGTTGGAGAGGAGGAAGATGATAGGATGCGGTGGAGGAGAGGCTCTCGGTGCCCCTCTCTGAGTTGCCTTGCTCTCTGTGTAGAGTGGAGGCAGATGGAATGGAGTGTCTGGTGATGGAAAATGGGATCCTCCCCCTCTAGGTCTGACCGTATCCCTTATATAATGAGATAGGTTGGGTACATGGTGATTTAGGGGTTTAGTCTATGGTCTACATGCACTGGAGTCTAGCAGGGTCTTACAGCGGTGAGCCATGGACCGTGGCGGTGTCTAGGAGCTGAAGAAGCCTTAGACATCGTCTGGTTGCTCTATTCTGATACTCTACATGTCAAGCGGTGTTAGCTTGGATTGGCCTCCCCTAGGTGAGACCTTCCGAAGTCTTCTTGGTGGTGGAGAAGGTCAGTTCCAGGTGCTGACTCATAGGCCCAGAAGCCCCCGAGCCCCTAGAGACCGTGCGAAGCTTTGTCTTCTTGTGTCATGCCCTGTACATGACCCTGTCAGAGGAGCAGTTGGTAGGGCCACACCTAGGGAGCGGCGTTGAGTAGCCCCCAAGCATTGGTAGCTTGGGGCCTATCTTCTTATGCCTAGGCTTTGGCTAGCATCATTAGCTAGGCTAGAGCCAAGGACCGGGCTTGGTCATGCCGTAGATCGGGAGGCCAAGGCATGAGGATGCCCCTGAGCCCCAGGTGGAGGCCACAGTCAAGTCAGGATTGGCTGGATCTCTTTGCCAGAGGGTGCGCATGAGGGTTCCCAATGGGTATAGCCCCCAAGCCCCTGGGCGATCCTAAAGGGGTCAGCCAGGGGGGTCTTCTTCATTTAGGAACCACTAGACCCAAGGATTAACATACATGTATGTTAGGATCTCGTTGAGGCCATAGAGCCTTTAGAAGCCATAATCTATGATGTGGATCTCTTCGTAATAGTACAAGGCAGTATGCCTGACTCATCTAAGGATTTGGGTGGCACTTGAGGCCATCTTGTATTGTGCTACACCTAACTTTATGCACTCAGTCCACATGAGGTCTTGTTAAGTCGCTTATACCATTTCAAGGCCTATGAGACATTGATCGATCGAGAGGAAAGTTTGATTAGGTGGCATGTGTAGTTATCATAGTAGCCCCCAAGCATGTTGATAGGTGGTTAGTATAACATATGAACATGATGAATAGGAGCATATCTAATAGCTACAAAGGTTAGTGGCATGTGTAGTTATCATAGTAGCCCCCGAGCACATTGATAGGTGGTTAGTATAACATATGAACGTGCTGAATAGGAGCATATCTAATGGCTACAAAGGTTAGCCCCCAAGCGCCTCAGAGAGGTTCTTCATAAGGTACTCGAGAGATCACAATTTATTCATGTAACAAATAAATGTTTTTTGCAAGAATTAAATGATAACTAAAAGTTGAAAAGAAACTAAAAGACCAACATAGCCATGAGTCGTCGGCTGCCTCCTGAAGATCCAATGATGCAGGCCACAGGGGCCGAAGCTGGCGACAGGTTGTTGTTCCGGATTCATCAGCAGGGGCTTCTTCTCCAGCATCAAGTAGGGAAGACTAGGAGTATGTCCAGGTTATTAGCCTCCACATACTCAATAGCCTCCCTGTGGGGGTATTAACCCCTATACCCTTACGGTTAGGCCTAGGCCGGCCTAGACCAGAGGGCCTAGCCCGTTAGAAGCCAACGCGCGGCCCAGCCAATCTGTTCGGAGTCCTGCGCAAGGAATCAAGGCAGATTTGGAGATCAAGCAAGATCCTGGTCAGTTAGAATAGGAATCCTTATCCGGCCACCTATGGCAATTGTAACTGGTTAGGATTAGTTTCCAGATCTATAACCCTGCCCCCCGGATTATATAAGGCGGGCAGGGGACCCCTCTAAAAACATCTCTCATTGACATATATCAATGCAATCAGATGCAGGACGTAGGTATTATGCCTTTATAGTGGCCGAACCTAGATAAAATCTTATGTCTGTCTTGCGTCGCCATCTTGTTTATAGCTTGCGCATCTATCTGCCGATAATCTACTACCTTGGGCATACCCCTCGGTAGACTACCGACCATATTTCATCGATAGTGGCGCGCCAGGTAGGGGGTATGCATACTGCTCTCTAGGCGAACAAGATGGTCATCATCCCTAGTTCCATGGCTACACCGAACGGCCTCACGTTCACCATCAGCCAGATCACCTGGACCACTGGCTCCGACGACTTCATCACCATGACCTCAGAGGAGGTGCGGGTTCAATCTGTGCCGACCACTGCTTCACCTACATCAGCTACGGCTCCAACCACGGTGGATCTGGCTACGACCATGGTGGATCTGGCTCTGACCATGCCAGCATCGTCTTTAGCCACGCCGACAACCCGTCGTCCGCTTCCTCGCTATAAAAGGAGGCAGATCGACAACACCGACTTACTCGACTCCATTGATCAGGTTGGCACCAAACTTGCTGAAACCCTGGCTCTGGTAAGTTTGATTCAAAGTCAACCTAATGAGTAGGTAACTATGACCCACAATAGATCTACCCGACTAGCTCAGGCCAGTCATCCTGCACGACTCGGTACGAATCTCATGGTCACATCTACTCCTAAAGGGCGCTCCATTTGTCGCCAGCCAGCCCCTGCGATGGGTCTTCGGCTCTTCAAGTACGAAGCCTCGATGGAGAACCACTAGGCCCAGCCCTACGGCCTGCGCAACTTCATCAACATGGTCTGGATTGAGGATTATCAAGAAGGATCGGTCCACACAGTTCAAGAGGGTGGCTCAAGCTCCTCGTCTGGCATCGCATCTAATGCCTCCATTCACACCGAGCTCTAGCATCATGATGATGAAGGCATTGAATATGATCTGGATATCCTAGACCATGCCCTAGGATTCCCGTGATTCCCATCCTTCCCACCAAGGTGAGGAGGCTTGATCAATGTTGTCAGTAATGATGAACCACTAGCAGTCGGTGAAATAGAACAAGAAAGGCTAGCACGCGAAGCACACAATATTGACCGGTTTAATCACCGCCAAATCGAAGCCGAGGCAGAAGAGGAGGCCTAATGCATAAGGGTCCAGCCATGCGACCTTAACAATGCCTTTGATAGGGTAGGGGACAAGTAGGTCTTCAGGACTCCAAGCACCAACATAGCTGTTGCTATGGCGACAATGCAACGACTACCCAATACCCTAGAAACATAGGCAGTTCATGATGATATACAAGCTTACCTGATAGCTGCTATGGCCTAGACCGTAGAGATTGTAAATCAAGCTCAGGCCCCATCCGTCTTAGTCGAATCAAGCCATAGCCGCCAGTACTCAAGTTGCTCACAGCCACCCAACCAACGTGGCTCGCACAACAACGACCCATCAGACAACCGTCAAGGTGGAAATGGTGGCCATGATGGTGGTTGGGATGACAACCGTTGTCAGGATGACAACCGCTGTGACTTCTAGGACGACAACCACCGAGACAACCACGATAATCATCGCGATAACCATGGTCGTAGGGTTAATCAGGGTGGCAACTGAGATCGCCGTGATGGCAATAATGATCTCCGCCATTACCTTAGAGAACGCGATCTGCGCGATCACATCAACCAAAGAGCCAACGATCGTGCATCCCACGAAAGCTATCGCCGTATGGAATATGATACTGCCCATGGCCCTCTGGGTTTGAAGCAGTTTACTCCGCACCTTCGCTAAGTCATATGGCCTAAGAACTTCAAGCTCAAAAAACTTCAGAAGTACGACGGCAAGGAGAACCCCGAATTATGCGTCATGCTCTATGAAACCACGTGCAGATCAGCCATGGCTGATGAGCACGTCATGTCTAACTACTTCTAGTCGTTGTTGGCCATGCAGGTCACCAATGGCTAGTCAGCTTGCTGGCGAACTACTTTGATTCTTGGCAAGAGCTCAAGCAAGCTTTCATCGACAACTTCATTGCTACTTGCGAGCAACCCGACAACAAATATGATTTGCAGCAGATTCGATACTAGAAAGATGAGCCACTATGCGAGTACATCCAATGTTTCTCGGAGATGCACATCAAGGTCCCATCAATCTCCGACAATGAGGCAATCAAGGCTTTCATCATGGGTCTCCACTTCCACGATGCCCTATGGGACAAGCTCCTCCGCAAGAGACCTGAATCAGTCACAACGCTCCTGGCCACTACCAAGAAATATGCAGATGCCGACGATGCTAAAAAGATAATCATCGAAGAAGCAGCAAGGGTTCCACGGTCCGACCACCCCCCACACCACGACGACTACCGTGGCAACCATGGTCAAAACGACAATTTTGATCGCCGCAGCCAGCACAACGACCCCCGTGACCACCGTGACCAACATAATCAGTGGCGTAATCACCGTGATGATTATAGGGGCAAGCATGCTCGAGAAGACGACGGCGAGGTCAACACCATTAAGAAAGGTGGTGGACATTGCAACTACGAAGAAGACTATGCCAAAGCATTGAAAGGACCCTACCAGCTCCACCCCAAGTCAAACCATACCATGGAGAATTGCCACGTTCTCAAGTCTATCTACATGCATCAACAGGCTCCGGATACGTCCAACAAGCCTAATGACGCAAGGGAACAGTGCAACAAGGACAATGATGATGAAGATGTAGGTCCCTATAACAAGTACATCAAGCCAACCAATCATGTCCACACCATCATTGGAGGCAAAGTGTCCATCGAGATCAAACAGAACGCAAGCTGCTCACCCACGCCTACTTGAACGTGGCCAACACCGACAACCTCATCGCCGATCCGCGGCTCCCTCCTTAGTCTCACCATGAGATCTCCTTCAACAGAAAGGACCAATGGGCTGCAATACCTAAGCCAGGATGTTTTCCCCTGGTCCTCGATCCTTGTATCAACAAGGTTCAGTTCGACAGAGTGCTGATTGACGGTGGTAATTCCATCGATATACTATTCAAGAATAGTCTGCCAGCCCTGAAGATAACCCAGGCGGATCTCAAACCATACGAGGCATAGTTCTGGGGTTTCCTCCCCGGACAGAGCTCTACACCTCTCGGGCAGATCACGCTACCTGTGCAATTTGGCACCCTGGACCACTTCCGCACCGACTACGTCAACTTCGTGGTCGCTGACTTCGACGGCACCTACCATGCTATCCTTGGTCGACCATCGCTCTCCAAATTCATGGCCATACCTCACTATAGGTATTTGGTGGTCAAGATGCCTACTAAGAAAGGGGTTCTAACTCTAAGGGGCAACGTATACGTAGCTTATACCTGTGAGGATGATAGCTTCAAAATAGCAGAGGCTCACAACCTCTCTATTCGCATGGCTAAGACCATGCTCGACGCCAAGAAGACCTCAGCCGACCACCTAGAGATCCTAGAGCTCGAGGCTCCACGCAAGAACATCAAGTCCAAAGAGCACAAGGCGATCTAGCTGGTCGACAATGATCCCAGCAAAACGGCCCTTATCAGGGCCAACCTGGATCCTAAATAGGAAGACATGCTCGTTAGGTTCTTGAGGAGCAACATGAGTGTGTTCGCATGGAAACCTACTGACATGCCCGGTGTACCTTAGAACTTGATCGAGCACTCCTTAAATGTCGACGGCAAGGCCAAACCTATCAAGCAGAAGCTACGACAGTTCGCTCACAACAAAAAGGAGCCGATTAGGGTAGAAGTTACACGACTTTTGGCAGCCAGATTTATCAAAGAAGTGTATCATCTGGAGTGGTTAGCCAACCCGGTTCTTGTACGCAAAAAGAATAACGAATGGAGAATGTGCGTTGATTACACTAATCTCAATAAACACTACCCTAAACACCCCTTCGGCTTACCTCACATAGACGAGGTCGTAGATTCAACTGTCGGTTGCAAGCTACTTTCCTTTCTCGATTGCTACTCTGGTTATCACCAGATCGCTCTAAAAAAAGACGACCAGATCAAGACATCCTTCATCACGCCTTTTGGCACCTACTGCTACACGACCATGTCGTTCGGGCTCAAGAACGCCGGGGCTACCTACCAACACGCCATACTGGCCTACCTCAAAGATGACATAAAAGATGACCTCGTCGAGGCTTATGTTGATGATGTAGTTATCAAAACCAAGGAAGCACATACCCTTGTTGACAACCTAGAATGCACCTTTGCAGCCCTTAATACATTCCAATGGAAATTAAACCCAAAGAAGTGCATCTTTGGTGTTCCTTCTGGTATACTGCTTGGCAACATCGTTAGTTATGATGGCATACGCCCTAACCCGGAGAAAGTCAAAGCTATCTTGGACATGAAGCTGCCCAAAAAGGTGAAGGATGTTCAGAAGCTTATCGGATGCATGGCTGCCCTCAGTCATTTCATATCAAGATTAGGCGAAAAAGGATTACCGTTTTTTAAGCTGCTCAAAGCGTCCAAGAAGTTTGAGTGGTCGGAGGAAGCAGACGCTGCCTTCACACAGCTAAAACAATTCCTTACATCACCTCCGGTCCTCACTGCTCCCAGAGAAGATGAAACCCTCCTGCTTTACATTGCGGCGACTAATCGAGTGGTCTCCACTGCCATGGTGGTCGAGCGCGACGAGCCTGGCCACGCCTACAAGGTACAGCGACCAATCTATTTCATCAATGAGGTACTTAATGAATCCAAGACCAGGTACCCACAGATTAAGAAACTGATCTATGCCATACTGATAACATCCTGAAAGTTGAAACATTACTTCGATGGATATCGTGTTGTGGTCATGACCGAGTACCCTCTGGGAGACATCATTCGCAACAAGGATGCGAATGGGTGCATCATCAAATGGGCAATGGAGCTATGCCCTTTCTCCTTGGAATTTGCAAGCCGCACTACAGTCAAGTCTCAGGTACTTGTCGATTTCATCATTGAGTGGATAGACTTAAGCACACCTGCTTCTCAGGGGCCCGACAAGTATTGGAAGATGTACTTCGACGGCTCTCTCAACATTAATGGCGCAAGAGCAGGAGTCCTTTTCATGTCACCATCCAAGGAGCAGCTCCGATACGTCCTCAGGATTTATTTCCCGGCGTCTAATAACGCCGCCGAGTACGAAGCATGCCTACATGGCCTACGCATTGCGGTCGAGCTTGGTGTCAAATGTCTCTATGTCTATGGAGACTTGGCTCTAGTCATCAACCAACTCAACAAGGACTAGGATACAACTAGTGAAAAGATGGATGCATACTACAAATTGATCAGAAAGCTGGAAGGCAAGTTCTATGGCATCGAGTACGCACATGTGGTCTGGGACAAAAATCAAGCAGTAGATGCGCTGTCAAAGTTAGGATCATCCCAAGCTAAAGTCCCACATGGCGTATTTGTTCAAGACCTGCTCACGCCTTCCATCGAAGAGGAAGATCCCACGGTCGACAAGTCTCCAGACCAGCTTTTGGTGGCTACGGTTCTGGCGTCAAATGCCATCGAACCACCTCCGACCACTAAGGAGCTTGACTGGAGAGTACCTTTCATCAAGTACCTGACAGATGGTAGCGGCTACACCGATCGGACAGAAAACGAACGCTTGATGCATCGCAGTAAGTAGTATCTGCTCGTTGATGGCAAATTGTGGCGCAAGAACGCAAAGGAGGAAATCTTGATGAAGTGTATAACCCAGGAGGATGGCGAACATCTTCTGGACCAAATCCACTCTGGCTCCTGTGGCAACCACACGGCCTCAAGAATGCTAGTTGGCATGGCTTTTCGAGTAGGGTTCTATTGGCCGTCCGCCGTAGCCGATGCAAAGAAGCTAGTCCACCGTTGTGAGGGTTGTTAGTTCTTCGCCAAGAGAATCCATGTACCAACACATGAGATTCAGACAATACTAGCCTCTTGGCCCTTTGCATGCTGGGGACTAGATATGATTGGGCCCTTCAAGCTGGCTCCTAGGAAATTTACATGTGTCTTTGTGCTGATCGACAAATTTTCTAAGTGGATAGAGTACATGCCTCTGGTACAGGCATCTTCAGAAAAGGCTGTGACGTTCATCGACCAGGTCATCCACCGCTTCGGCATACCCAACAGCATCATCACTGATCTAGGTACTTAGTTCACTAGGAATGCTTTTTGGGACTTCTGTGATGAAAGGAGCATAGTAGTAAAATATGTCTCGGTGGCGCACCCTAGAGCTAATGGATAGGTCGAGCGGGCAAATGGTATGATCTTGGACGCACTTAAGAAGAGGATGTACAGAGAAAATGACAAAGCTCCTGGAAGATGGCTCAAAGAGTTACCATCAGTGGTCTGGGGCCTCAGAACCCAGCCCAGTCGCAATATCGGCGTATCACCATACTTTATGGTCTACGGCATTGAGGCAGTGCTTCCAGCAGATATAGCCTTCAGATCAGCACGGGTAGAGAACTTTGACGAAGACAAGGCCAATGAAGTGTGGGAGCTAGAAGTGAATAGTGCACAAGAGAAGCGGCTCGATTCTTGCGTACGTATAGCCAAATACCTTGCTATTTTACGTAGGTACTACAACAAGAATGTTAAGGAGCGGTTCTTCATGGTTGGGGACCTGGTCCTGAAGTGGAAGACGAATCAGGCTGGTGTCCACAAACTCGCAACTCCATGAGAAGGGCCCTTCATGATCAAGGAGGTTACACGACCAATGTCTTATAGGTTAGCTCACCTAGATGGTACAGACGTACCCAATTCATGGCACATCGACAAGCTTAGGCGTTTCTATGCTTAACTACTAAGATATGTACTCCTCTTGTACTTTTGACTTAATTCAATAAATCTATTATGATTTTTCCGACCACTCTAATGTGTCACTTCGAAGTCTATTGTTATCCTAACTCAACCAGTCAAAACCGACCACCATTCCCTCTCAGGTTTTTGGAGCAGGCCCTGTCTCCGGTTCCTCCCAATGCATGCATGGGATCTACTCTCTACGCTACGGGTGATCGGTAGGTCCCCTCTGGTTTGACTTGTGTGCGTCTACGTGTGCATAGACTACACACCTCACACTTTGACCACAGGACAAACCAGGTCCTTACAAACCTTTTAGGATGACGTGTCGACTAAACTGGTACAACTAAATAGAACACTAACATGTTCTCACTTAGTTACACCAACACGAGATCCAAGCTTAAATACATTTTCTATAAAATAAACAAGCTTATACAGATATATAGTTATGTTATTACAAGCTTGCCTGAAAAGGTCCAAGTTTACAATAACACAACTACATCTTCTTCTATAGCTATAGCCTATACTATTGGCTGGTCGGGTCACACGGCACCTATTGCTCGCTGGGCCTGACATCATGCTCGAGTCTCGGGGACTCTTGTACTGGTCGAGCTGAAGAAGATGGCCCCGCCAATGCCTGGCTGGTCGAGACCACAGGCTTCATCGGTTGGCTCAAAACTGATGGCGCTTCCAGCTAACTTGATGATGGCGTACCTTGTACAGGTGCTGTCCTGCCTCCACACAGGTTAATGTCGCCAATTATTTTTGCCGACAAGTCTAGCTGGGTCATCCAAAGCTCCTCAGCCTTGTCTGGATCTACCTCCTTCGGGTATCTAGCCTTCAGGCGCTTGAGAACGATCAAGGGGTAGTGAGCACGCACCATGCTTAGCACATGTGCACCTGTGTACTCACCCGCCTCCTTCACAAACTCCTGAAACCATCCCCATGCCTTTTGGCATCTATCGACCAGTCTGAGCTGTGGCGTCCTTGGCACATCCTCTGTAAGTGCTGGATCGATAAGGTTGAGGACCGGCAAAATGCCCATTACCACTTCCTGGCACTGGTTTTTCCATGTGTCCCAATCCTTGGTGATCTCTTGGCACTGTGCCTTCCAGCCGTCACGATCTTTTATCACAGCCTCCAGATGCTTCTTGGCATTAACTTTCACAACTACAAACCGCACAAGCTATTACAACGTCATACCACGACATGATAAGGTGGGCAACAAAAGTGAGCAAAGGGGTTTGGAAAACTTACTTTTCAGTTCCTCTTTAATCTTGGTCATGTGGTCCCAGAGCTACGACTGGTCATGCGCCAGTTTTCTATTGTCCTCCTTTAGGTGATCACACTCCACGCCCGCATGACTATTCTCCTCTCAGAGATGGACCACTTTGGCTTCTAAGCCTGCACTATAGCTGTTACTACCAACAACGCAAGAACACTTGTCATGCACTCGTTGTGATAAAGTGACTACTTACTTTTTCTTTCCTGCTCTTTGTTACTAAGCTGGATGACCAAGTTCTGGTTCTAGGACTCTTGCTCCATCCTCTCATGATTAGTGGCTTCAAGTTGATGGCACAAGCATTCCACTTCTGCCGTCAGCTCTTTATTGCTTGCAGTGATCCCCTTGATCTGGTCGAAGCGCTTCTTATGGTACCTTGCAGTCTTCATTAAGTCCTGTGTGCAAAAGGATAAGTAAGAAAGTTTGACTAGATAGCAAAATTAGGTGGTGAAGCAAAGCATACCTGGACCTCCATCACCAGTCATTTCGCCGCTCGTTCAACTTTCTTGGTCTCTTCGACCTCTGGGATTTCCTCATGAACAACCCACTGGTCGTTCTGCCAATGTGACACATACACATGTTGTCGCTTGTCCTATGGACGGCCTAGGACCTCCTCTACTTCATCCTCTTTGGGCTCTTCTTCGGGTATCAGTGCTGGTCCAGAGTTAGCAGCTTCTGTGATCACTATAGCCTTTCCACGGGCTACAGCATTGACAAATGTGCTCTATGTTCTCACCTCCGACCGCTGCTCCTCAGTCTGTTCCATTACCCTTGGTGCTGAGGTGTTGCCCTCGGTAGGGTTAGTGCTCGGAGCACTTGTGCTTGGCTCGACTCTTCCCTCGACAACCTGCTCAGGGACCGTTGTCTGATTACTTGTTTGCTGAGGCCCCGATGGACCTTCTGTCATGGGTTCCTCGATGGCCGACTGTTGGGCAGTCTTCTCTAGAATTGCTGGCGGAGCAACGCCGCTCCCGGCTAGTTGGTCTGGATTTTTGGTGGATGTCGAACTAGTACATACGAGATAAGTTCAGAAGGCAACCATATTCAACACAAATTGCAAGCTTACATCAAGGTTACAAATACTTACATGTTGGAAGCGCGGAATGATGTGGCGAAGGCGCGTCTCTTCGACCGTGCTTGTTCCATGTGCTGTGCGGGTGACACCGGGTCTCCCTCTACATCCAGCACCATCACTGGGCCTTGGTGCTTGACCCCTCCACCGCTTGTCCTTCGTGTCGTAGTGGTCAGTGATGTGGGTCCCGTTGGTGTAGAGGACCCACCTTGCTTCGTCGAATCCAGTTGCCTCCTCCTCTTTTGAGGGATGAGTTGAAAGATGTCTGCATCCTCTCCCTCCTCTGTGTCATCGTCCGACAGAGTAAAGATTGCCTGACAACGCTTGCTGGCCGCCGGCCGCTTACCAACAGCTTTGGCCGTTGCCTCCTCTCCAACTTCAAGCACGGCCCAGTCGATGTCCTTGACCCCGACGCTGGTCTAGGTGGTTAGGTCAGCAACTTGCAGCCAATCTACACCAGGGGGTGGCGACACAAATACTGTTGCTCTATCCCAACCATTAATCTAGGAAACAAATAGGAGATAACATAGTAAGTTCCTATTACAATATAAGACTACGGGTACAAGGCAAGATGAGTTACCTTTGGGGGAGGTCGGGCAAGCTTGAAAGCGTGCTCGATGTCGCTCAATCTAACATAATTTGGATCAGCTAAGTTAAATAGCTCTCCAATTCTGGTCCTGACTTTGATCTTGTCAAGCGCCTCCTGCCTCGTCCTCGTCGGGTCTGTGCTACCTTGGTACTCGTAGCCAGGATGTACGCTCCTTTGGCAGGGCTAGATCCATCGGCTGATGAAGCTCCCAACCATGCTCGGACCATCCAGTTTCTTCCACAGGATCATCCCAAGTATTTCTAAAATCTGTTCTAGGTGCTCGGGCTTCTCTGACCAGCTTGTCCTCTTCTCTAGAATGAACCCCATGTCACATAGTGTGATCGTGTTTGGCTCTTCGTGGATGTAGAACCACTTCTTGTACCAGTCGTCAAGTGACGTGTTCCAAGGGCAGTGCAGGTATTGCGCCTTCATTCCATCATGGAGGTTGAGGTACACACCTCTGGCTATCTTCGAGCCACCGCTTCCTTTCTTCCGCAGACAGAAAAGATGGCAAAAGAAGTCAAAATGGGGCTAGAAGCCGCCATATGCTTCGCAAAGATGAATGAAGGTGGAGACAAGGAGAATCGAGTTGGGATGCAGATTACAAATCCCAATCTCGTAGTACAGACAGAGACCTTGAAGGAAAGGATGTACTAGAACCCCAAAACCCTACTTAAAGAAGTCTTCGAACACCACGATCTCACCTAGTTGTGGATCAGGGTACCCTTCGCCCTCTGGCGCATGCCATCCTGCGAGCTCCTTGTTATGGAGTACTCCCATGGCGACGAGGTCTTTAATGGTCTGCTCGTTGCTTCTTGATTTCCACCACTCCTTCGCCATGACTCCTACTTTCTTCTATGCGTCACTTTTCACCATGAATCTGGCCTTGCTGATGAATTAGGAAACTATGGAGGATTGATTCATGGTGATTTCGGGGGTATTAGGGTTGGCAAGAGGAAGAAGGCTGTGGCTGCGAATGGTAATGGGGTTCAGTAAAAAGTAACTTCCAATTCTATACTATATTTAACCAAGAAACCTCATTGTTTCATCTGCCTGAGATTCTTAGGAGACATGCGCATGTGCCGCAGACGGTTGTTTTCACAGCCTCGAGATCTATACCAATATATGCGCCTCTTCATTATCAGTGTATGCGCCTCTTCATTACCAGTGTGAGAGGGCCCACGCTGACGCACCTACTTACAGGCGCCATGCAACTGTTTGCTTGAAAAGACAAGAAGGCAGTATAACGTGCTATACCCGTCTACTTTGTTGACCAGGCATGTCAGATTGGACTTGACAGGGCAAGTAATTACATAAATACAAAAGATAATAGCACAAGTGGCATATGATTTTTCACTGCACTTCTCGTGCTTGGGGGACCGTCCAGACCACTATCGTGCTTAGGGATTGTTCTGACTACTCTCATGCTCGAGGACTGTCCAGACCACTATCATGCTTGGGGATTGCCCCGACCACTCTTCGAACATTGCTTGGAGACTATTCTCCTCGGCTACATGTGATTTATACTCACATACAGTTGAGAGGCATTTATTTAGACCTTGCTACAAGGCTCATACCTCGCCTTCCAGCAAGCTCGGGGACTACATCGGTACAATGCACCTGCCGATGCATCTCGTATCACCTGTATGACGATTGGATTCTCAATTTAACTGGGAATTCCTTTTAGACCCTAGCACCATGTGCCTACGTCACCTACTACCAGGCTCGGGGACTAAGTGGGCACACTTCACCTTGCTGTGAATGTGTTTATTTTATCGACCCCTATGCTCTGACTGTTGGCTAGAATTACTATTGTCCAAGGGTCACTTACATTTCTTTTCAGAAATACAAGTGGGCACACTTGATAAGGAAAGAAATCTTTTTCTTTTTTTCTTTAGAGCACCATGCATTCTTTGGACAAACGGAATCTTTGGCTATAATCATGGTCTACTACTCTCTGTTCTGACCAGAGTACTGGCACATTCGATTGGTCAATGTTTCAACCAGTTGGAGATGACATGAAGACGGATTGCATTAGCCGAAGGAGATCGAACGGCGTGTCGTAGCATAATACATGGCGCTCGGGGACTAGCTATGGGGATATTAACCCCTATACCCTTACGGCTAGGCCTAGGCCGGCCTAGACCAGAGGGCCTGGCCCGTTAGAAGCCAATGCGCGGCCCAACCAATCTATTCGGAGTCCCACGCAAGGAATCAAGGTAGATTTGGAGATCAAGCAAGATCCTGGTCGGTTAGAATAGAAATCCTTATCCGAGCACCTATGGCAATTGTAACTGGTTAGGATTAGTTTCTAGATCTATAACCCTACCCTCGGATTATATAAGGCGGGCAAGGGACCCCTCTAAAAAACATCTCTCATTGACATACAACAATACAATCAGACGCAGGATGTAGGTATTACGCCTTTACAGTGGCCGAACCTGGATAAAATCTTATGTCTGTCTTGCATCACCATCTTGTTTGTAGCTTGCGCATCTGTCTGCTGATAATCTACTACCTTGGGTATACCCCTAGGTAGACTACCGACCATATTTCGTCGACACTCCCTCTTGCACTAGTAGGTGTTATGAAAGTTTCCTGACATTGTGATCACGCCACGCGGTCCTAACATCTTTAGCTTGAGGTAGGCATAATTTAGGACCGCCATGAACTTGGCATAGCATGGCCTCCTAAATATGGCGTTGCATGGTCCCTAGAAGTCAACAACCTCAAAGGAGAGTATCTTCTTCTGGTAGTGTACCGTGTCACCAAATGTCATAGAGAGGTCTATCGTGCCTAGGGGCATGATGCGCTACCTAGGAACGATACCATCGAAGGGGGACTATGATGCATCCAGCTTCCTTATATCCATGTTGAGCTTGTCGAAGGCATCCTTGTAAAGGATGTTGATGCCACTGTCTCTATCCTTGGGGATCTTTGTCACCCTCATGTTTTTGATGACTGTAGTCACCACCAGAGGGAACCGGCCCACCTCGACCACCTGATCTGAATGATCAGTCCGATCATAAGTAATCGACCATTTGGACTAGCACAGATATAGTGGGGCGGCTGGTGCGGTCACGTAGATCCGTCTGTGGGTTAGCTTCTATAGCCTTCGGTCTTGGTAGGCTTGGGGGCCACCAAAGATGAGCATGGAGGACCTAGCAGCAGCATCGGTGTCCTAGTCATCATCATGGTCTTCTAAGTACCCATCTTGTTTTGTCCACCTTTGGGCTTCTAGAGTGACATGCTGGTGATATGTGATGCAATCCTTGGCGAGGTGGGTCATGACGAAGCCATTGTTCTGATAGGGGCTGTTCATGACCCACTCGAACATATCCTGGTAGGTTTACTTTATACGAGCATTCAGGACTGTCCTTGGGATAGTGTACTCAAGTTTGATCGGTAGCTGAGCTTGCTTTCCTAGGATTGTCGAGTATTGTGGGGTCGTGAGTATCGTGTTCCTATTTCTACACATTGATCAATAGGCAAGCACCTTGTTCGTTCCTGGACTGACCATAGATCGGATTGGGAGGACAATGCGCCCAACGACCTCCTATTGGTGGACCTCAAGTCCCTGGAGGGCATTGCTAGTGATCACGAGATGTGGGTCTACGGTGTGCCTTGGGAGTTTCCTGATTAGGCCATGGCTTCTGAGTCATCAGGAGCATTGCCTACTCAATTCTTGAAGCCAATTAAGCAACCTAACGGTCCCATAGGGATAGTCAGCCAAGTTCTAGCCACTCGTTAGGTGGGTGTTTACAGGGCAGTTCTATTGAGTGTTAGGAGATTGGTTGAACTATTGGTGAAGGTGGTTATTCTCTGCCTCAAGATCATTGTGCTAGCCAAGAAGGTAGAGGTGCGCTTCATCGCTAGTCTTGTATGTGGTGTCAAAGATGGTAACATCTCCTGATAGAGGGGTGGGGCTGCTGAGCGTGAGCTTCTCAAGTTTCTCCCAAGGTGGCTCAGGGTCTTGTACCCTCATATAGCACTCGGGTTGCTCCTTGGGCTCGACGCCTTCTTCTTTGGGTGGTTCAACCTCTAGATCAGGATTTTTGAGGAGGAACTAATTGTATTCGTCTTGATCAAAGTTAAGGTTAGGCCCTTCGGCCTCTGTGTGCTCCCAATCTTCTTGTATATCGGCCATATCTTCATCGCCGTTGGCGACCATCCCAATGAACTAGGTAACCAGACTATTGAAGTGCGTAGGAGAGGAGAAACCATACATGGGGTAGTCCTTGGTGCAAGGTTTGGCAGGTTCCTCTAGGGTTTGTTGAAGCTAGCTTGAGTAAGTCACCACCGCTTTCCTTAATCTAGCTAGAAAGCCTAGAAGGAAGTGATCGGGTGGCGGTAACAATCTAATCGGGGAGTCTAGTCTGGATCTTCCTAGAGTCGGAGGATATGACCTTGAGATTGTTGGTGCTTCTTAGCGTAAGTAGAAAAGTCCGCAAGCGTATAGAAGTATCGTTGTTGCACTTCACCTAGAAGTATTCAAGGTATCGTATTTTCCCAAAGGAATGGTAGCGTAAGTAATTTCTTGGCTAGTTTATCTAGGAGGACAAGATGAAGGGTAACTTGGGTAATGAGGTTCTTCTAAGGGTAAAAACCTTAAGCAAAGATAACTTTGCTACTACAGACTCACTTTGGGCACTAGGTTGCAACTGGTCTGCCCATCGATGCTAGCCTATAGCTCTATGCCATATCCAAACATGGGGGATTATGAAGGATGGACAGGGTTGTCACCAAGTGTCGTCTACCCCTCAACCGGGGGATATGAGGCAAATGAAGGTAATGTATAGCTTAGACACCATGTCTATGCTAACCGTTACTACTCTAGCGTTGGCCAAGAACTTCCATCTTTATCAGGAGTCCTCTACTAGAGTATCCATCATGAGGATGGATGACAAACCCACAAGTAAGTACTAACAATGATAACTTTACTTAAGGGATCAAAACCAAAAGATGAACACGAACTTCTTACTCCAAGTAGTAAGACAAACATAGAGGTACAAGTGTAGAGGGGCCGACAAGTTCGGCACTCCGTCCACATGATGTACAAGGCTTGCCAAGTACAAGAAGTAGAGGGCACTGTTACTCCGCTAATCCTCTAACTCTTTCCTCTCTAAGTCCCTACTCTAGTCTAGTTAGAAGCTAATTGAATGTTTGTAGCCCTTCTTCTTCTTCTTAAAAATCTGTATATCTCCTTGAATGTGAGGACGGAGGCTCCTTTTATAGCTTGAAGATGGTCGGTTTGCTTAGGTATTTTAGGAAACACCGCATGCAACCACCTCCTAGGGCATTAATTGCACCACTTGAGCAAGGTGGGGCCAAGCAGAGCTGGGGGCAGTGCAGCCGCACCCTAGGCTAGCCCTCTCACCACTGCCTTGCACTGGTGGGTTGTTGGCTAGGCCTGGATGGCTCCCATGCTAGTGTTCTAGCCCAAGTGTGGAGTTTGGATGGGCTTGCTTGTTGTTTTGCTTGAATGCGCCTTCTTGATTGCGCATTTTGGTGTATTTTCATGTATTACCCTACAAAACATATACATACCAAAACTCGTGGAAAATGTGAGTTGTAAACCCTAATTCTAAGTTTCAGTATTCATATTTGTTCTATTTTGTTTAAATGTCGGTGGTAGAAATATGACTTAAGCATCTCCAAGAAGCTCCCCCACACTTAGTCCTTTACTCATCCTTGAGTAAAGTTCTAACGACTAAGCAGGTTCATCTCCTTGATTTGAAAATATGCATACAGGTTATTCCAAGCTTCACCTGAACTTGCGAACTTCCAAGTGTCTACCAAAATATCTTGGGTAATTGAAAAATGGAATAGCCTAGATCCAAATCTTCTCCCTCTATCCCTACTCAGAAACTTGGGTTTTTGTATGATTTTGAAAACATAAAGACAGTTTTTGTTCCTTGAACAGTTCTCTTGAGTCACTCAAATTTGTGAGTGGTTCATCACCAAGGCATATTTGAAAGTTTTGCTTTCTCTTTTGATCATCCTACTTCTAAGAAGCTTATATGGAGTTTTTGGGTAGGGATGAAAATTGTGAGGCACACTTACCTTGCATATGTTGTAAAATCAAATCCTGGACCTCACCGGAGAGAAGCGTCATACTCTTAGATCAAAACAGTGCGAGTGTGTGGTATTTTTGGTGGAAATATACTCCTCTTTTTGTTATTATCTCTTTTTTAGCTTTTCTTTTGTGACATGGCTAGCTTATTTCTTCTATGAGCCTTCATGTGCCGTTTTTGAATGCTTATGGGACCTTCATGTGTCCCTATTTATATTTTTTCTATACTTTGGGACCTTCATGTGTTCCATTCTTTCTTTTTCTTTTAGCATAGCCTTTTTGTCCCTTTCTAAGATATATGCTAGTGAGATCATATTCTAGAGCATGTTGTATTTATTTTACTGGAAATGGAAAACATGTTGTAGTGTATTCCTAGTGTAGGAATAGCTGTGCTTTTGTGGCATGTACATGAGTTTTGATCTTGGGAGCATGAAACATCTCTCAACAGGGGTCACAAAACTTGACCAAACTCAACACAAAGTAAGAGGCATATATGGAAGGTTTTTGTCATGTATCACCATATATGGCCTTGGTAGGTATTTGAATGTCATTCAAGGAACATGCAATTTGAATTTTGTTTTGTAAAATAAATCCCAATTACTTTGCAGGAAATGAGAAAGTGACATGTTATCCTACTATATCTCATCTGTCAAGTACTTAGATAAAATGGGTTCCCTATTGATAAGTGTTCACAAGTTTCTTAGGAATATCAGCAAAGAATAAAAAGTATGCAAACTTTTTAATCACAGGAAGACATGGAGATGGAGCATTTTCTTTTTACTTTATTTATTTTCAAAGCTTCTACTAAATATGGAGTGAGGGTGAAAATTGCACAAACCGAATTTGAATTTGACCACCTTTTTGTGCAACTGAGTTGGAGGTGAGTGTGGTTCCTCCCCCACACTTGTTTTCTTTCCTATTTTTATTATGATAACAAAAAGAACAAGAAAACAAGTGCAACAAATATTTCTAATAATAGAACTTTATTCAATGATAAAGGTATAGGCGCATTACATGATTGGAAATAAAACATGAAGGAATGAAAAATATAAAGAAATGTGCCTAATTTATTCTTGTAGCAGGAATGGCCTAGAGAGGTTCGTCTAGAGCATCTACCACTCCTATGGCCTTATCCACCTTTGCTAACTCCTGGTCAAGCTTGAAGCGCAAGCTGTTGATGTCATCGACCAGATCTTGTAGGCTATCGTTCATGTCACTAAGAGAGGCAATGGAAGGACTCTTGGGAGGTGTGTCTTCCTTATCACTACTCTCGTATTGCCCTATGGGTCTTTTGATAGGTGGGAGCTTCCTAAACCTTTTAATCCTAAGGGGTGCACCAGAGGATTCTGATTCCTTCCCTGATGGGGCCGGCTTGCTTTTTGGCTTTTTAGCCGGTTCACACATGAGCGCCTTACCATACCCTCCATCAGGTTTGCGCACGCCTACCACAGTGTAGGAGAGACTAGGCCTAGCGGTATGAAAGGATGAACTAGCATGAGAGACCATATTGCCCGAAGGCATTACAATAGGGCACTTGCTAGGTCCGCTAACGTCGGGTGCCTTCCACTTGAGGCTGATGGTGGCAGTGGTAGGTCATGTTGGTGCCGCCTTCTTCTCCTTGGCACCACCTTAGGGCACCTTGGAATGTGCCATGGTCTTGAGGCTAGAACCACCGCTCATGGCATAACTTGGTGGTGCCATGATCGCGAGCGGTGCTTCCAAGATTGCCTTCGCTTCCTCCCTTATGAATGAGCTCTCGGGCACTAAGTCTATGGATGCTGGGATGCCATCAAGGTTGTAAGTGGAGCACGAGCCCTTGTACAAAGTGAGAGCATGCCTGGCCATTGTTGAGCTAAGAGCTTTGAGTGCTTTAGTGGAGGGAGAGAAGAAAGCTTGTAGCTTGGTGTGAGGTGAGGAGAGGCTATGGGGTGGCTTTTATAGGTGCTCAGGCCTCTACCATGAAGGAAACAAACCAAGCACCACCATGGTTGTGATACATAAGAGATCAAAGAGATGCACGCAAAGATTGGGGGCCAGCGAAGTAGAGGGTGGTGTGGCCACACCATGGGAGCGCCTGCACCCCTAGCTCCACCCCTTGGCCTGATGTTTCATCTAGGTTCACTTGCATGTGTAGTGATCTTGGGGATGCTGGTGCTCGGATTTGATTCAACAGGATCAGCGAGTGATAGAGTGAGATGCATATGATCATGATGAATCAATAGAATATTCATGTTGCAAAATTCACATGATTTTGTATTAATGAGTGAATATTCATGTGATCAGGAAAAATCAAGCAAGAATAAGCAAGAATCATGATTTGTTTAGGGTAAAAGGGTCATTTGTCCATGATTGCTTGCTTAGAAAGATAAAACAACATTTTTATATTTTAAGTAAATGAAAGAATATGTTAGCGTAGAAATTTTTTAAATTTTCATAAGTTTCTATCAAATGCAATTAAGTCTATTCTATCTAATTCTTGGTTAAGGTCAAAATTATGAGAAGGCTCAAGGAAAATTTTCAAATGTTGACCATTGACTTTGAAAATGCTAGCGTCATCATCCAAGATGGTGATCGTGCCATGTGGCGATGTGTTGATGATGGTGTACGGTCCTTTCCATTTGCTCCTCAATTTTCCCTCACCGAATAGCATTACTTTTGAATTGAAAAGTAGGACCTTGTCTCCTTGCTTGAATTCTTTGAGCTTGATTCGGTGATCGTGCCATCTTTTAGTTTTTTCCTTATAAAGCTTGGCATTGTGGTATGCCTTCTCTCACCATTCTTCTAGCTCGGCTATTTGTTTTTGTCTATTTCTACCGGCTAGCTTGAAATCCATATTCTAGCTCTTGATTGCCCAGTGAGCTCGATGCTCAAGCTCAACAGGCAAATGGCAACTCTTTCCATAGACTAGCTAGAATGGTGACATGCCGATGGGGTTTTTGTAAGCTGTCATGTATGCCTAGAGTGCATCAGGAAGCTTATTCTTCGAACCCTTCCTCATCTCATTGATCATTTTTTGTAAGAGGTTTTTGATCTGTTTGTTTGAGGGCTTGGTCACTGGTCTGAGGATGGTATGGAGTGCCAATATCGTGCTTAGCTCCTAGCTCTTTTAGGAATTCTCTGAATGTCTTGTCTATGAAGTGACATCCCCATCGCTTATCACCATCCTTGGTGTTCCAAAGCGAGGGAAGATTACTTCATGGAACATCTTCCTTGCATGCCTGGCATTAGTAGGTCATCAAGGTAGTGCTTCCACCCATTTTGATACATAATCAAGAGTGAAGAGGATGTACTCATAGTCTTGGGACTTTTGAAATGGCCCCAAGAAATCAATGCCCCATACATCAAATATTTCTATTTGAAGGTTGTAGTGTAGGGGCATTGTATTGCGAGCATTGATGCTTCCTTGGAATTGGCACTTCTGACACCTTCGAGATGAATTCCTTGGTGTCCTCGTACATTGTTGGCCAGAAGAATCCACATTGCCAGATTTTGGCTTGTGTGCGGAATACTCTATAATGACCTCCGTATAGTGCTACATGGCATCTTTCAATGATCTACAGACCCTCCGCTGTTGGCACGCACCTTGTTAGCAGACCATCCGAACATACATGGTATAGATATGGGCCATCCCATAGGTGACGTCGGCTCTCAACTTGCAATTTTCTCCTGTTTTCACCCAGTGGAACAAAGCCTACAACCATGTAGTTCACGATGTTTGCATACCACGGGTTGGAGTCTATCACCTTAAGTTGCATGTCATCACGTAGGAAGTCATTAATTGGTAGTTCCTGCATGTTAGTGACTTGCATATGTGACAAATGATCTACAACGGTATTCTCTACTCCCTTTTTATCTTTTATTTCAAAGTCAAAGTCTTGGAGTAAGAGAACCCATCTTATTAATCTAGGTTTAGTGTCTTTCTTAGTGAGCAAATATTTAAGTGCGGCATGATCAGAATAAATGACAACTTTTGCACCCACTAAGACCTTAACTTGTCAATAGCAAAGACGACTGCTAGGAGCTCTTTTTCTATGGTAGTGTAGTTAAGCTATGCTCCTATCAGTATTTTGCTAGCATACGTGATTGTGTGATGCTTCTTATCTTTGGTTTGGCCAAGGACTGCACCAACAGCATAGTCACTAGCATCACACATGATCTCGAACGATAGTGACCAATCAGGTGGTTGGATGATTAGCATAGAGATGAGTGCTTTCTTGAGAGTGTGAAAACAAGTTAAGCACTCATCTATGAACTCAAAAGGTGCATCCTTAGCTAGCAGGTTCATGAGGGGTCTAGCGATTTGTGAAAAGTCTTTGATAAACCGCCTATAGAACCTGCATGACCTAGGAAGCTGTGGATCCCTTTTATGTTCACGGGGGGTGGTAGTTGCTCAAGGACTGCTAGCTTGGCCTTGTATACTACAATCCCCCTCTCAGACACAAGGTGCCCAAGAACAAAGCCTTCACAAACCATGAAGTGGCACTTTTCCTAGTTAAGTACCAAGTCCTTTTCTTGGCATCTCTGCAAGACTTTCTCTAGATTTTCTAGATAGTGGTCAAAGGTTTTGCCATACACTAAGAAATTGTCCATGAAAACCTCCATGATTTCTTCTATCATGTCTGAGAAAATAGACATCATGCACCATTGAAATAACGTGGATGCATTACACAACCCAAACAACATTCTAAGATAAGTGTATGTTCCATACGGGCATGTAAATGTCATCTTGATTTGATCATCAGGGTGGATGGGAATCTAATGATATCTGAATACCCATCAAGGAAATAGAAGAAAGAATACTTCGCCAACTGCTCTAACATTTCATCAATGAAAGGCAGTGGGAAGTGGTCTTTCTTTGTTGCCGCTTGAGTTTCCGGTAATCAAAACACATTCTCCACCCCGTGATGGTACGTTGTGGGATTAACTCATTTTTATTGTTTTCAATGGCCGTCATTTCTCCTTTCTTTGGAACCACTTGGATGGGACTAACCTAGTCACTATGTGGTATGGGATAAATAATCCCAGCATGAGGAAATTTGAGGACTCCCTTCTTCATGACTTCCCACATCGCATTATTGAGCCTACGCTGAGGCTCTCGAGATGGTGTACTCGAAGGGTTAGTCGGAATGCGATGGGTATAGAGAGTTGGGCTAATCCCCTTGAGATCTTGCAAAGAATACCCAAAAACTAAACTATGTTTTTCAAAGATGGCGATTAGTTTGGACATCTCCTCATCAGAAAGCTTATCGCTAATGATTACAAGAGTGTTCTTGTTACCATTTAGGAAAGCATAGCATAGACTAGTGGGTAGGGGTTTTAGCTCAACTAGAGGTTGTGTCAGTACTTCCTCTTTGGGAAGGTCAATGGTTTCTTCTAAGTCGTCCTCTTCTTCTATGAAGAGTTTTGCATCTTTTTCTAAGGATGACTCAGGGGAATCAAAGGGTAAAACCGGCATAACTTCCTTAGGCAGGTCAAGATAGGGAAGAGATTTTGCCACTGAGTTTTTAGCTCGAGTGATAGGAATGGTGAAGGTGTCTCTTCCCAACTTTATGTCCAATGCCCCTAATGAAGGAGGCTCCACAATAAGTTTTTCTAAGGGATGCCCTATCAAGATGTCAAAATCCTAGATTTCGAAGACATGGAAATCAAGGGCTACTTCAATATCCCGGTGATGTAAAATTGTATCATGGATAATCCCAAGACCTTTTAGGCTAGTTCTTGCACTAGACCTAAGGGACTTAGCTGTTGGAGCTAGGTATTTTTCACCTAGATAAGCAGATGCGAAAGCTACAGACATTAGGTTTGTTCCAACAGATGGGTTATCTAGCACATCCACCCAAGTTCCTCGAATTTTGCAATGAATGGTTGAAGAGGGGGTGAGTATCTGAATTTTTTCAGAACAACGCTCTCTCTCGTCCACCCATTCATTGCTCATGATAGCAGTCAACTCCTTGATGGACTCTCTAAGGGATTCTTTGTCTAATGTTTGAAGAAGAGTGACAGGAACTGGTGGCCTCTTTTGGTAGGAGTACTTCGAGGTATTTCCAAAATCTTTGAAAAGTTTGTCCTCAAAATACGGAAGGTCCAAAGGTTGGAAACCTTCCTCTGGGACTTCTAGTTTAGGCAAGGGTCTCTCTAAGGGTGTTATGGGTTTGCCCTCAGCTGAAGAGACTTCCTTATAGCTTAGCTCGGGTTCTACATGGAGGGCTTCTAGTGGAGGAGTGTTATCTAGAATGCGATCTAGGAGGGCTTTTCCTTCTACTGTGGTTTTGTGAGTAAACAAACCTTCGGCAGCTATATCGAGCTATAGGGCAGATTCCTTGCTAATTCCTAACTAGAAATGCTACAAGAGCACATGGTTGGGTATAGACAAGTCTAGGCCAGATCTCGTTAAAATTGAGAATCTGTCCCAAGATGCACCTATAGTTTCCTTCTCTTTTTGTTCGAAGTTGAGTATCTCTTGTCATAGGGCAGCGATTCGGGATATAGGGAAGAACACAAGATAGAATATGTTCCTTAGTTCTTCCCAATCTCTAGCTACCTTCCCTATGTTGTGGGCGTACCATTGTTGCGCCCTCTCATCAAGTGGGAAAGGAAACAACTTCCACCGAAGTGTTTCTTGTGAAATGCCTAAAATGGTTAGGCGAGCGCAGAGTTGCTCAAACTCCCATAGGTGATGATAAGGGTTTTTATAATCTAACCCTGTGAAGGCTTGTTCCTGAACCATGGCTATAAAGCCAGGGCAGAGTTCATAACTTGAAGCTGTGATTGGCTTCGAGGATTGTGGTGGTTCTACAAACTTGCCCTTGGGAGCAGAAAGGTTTTGAATGGTAGGTTGCTCCATTGGAGAAGAGTAAAAGGAAAAGAAAGGTAAAAACAAATGATACATGGGCAAACTAGGCTCGAAGACTAAAACAACAACCATTCCCTAGCAATGGCACTAGAAATGCTTGTTGGTGCTTCTTAGCGTAAGCAGAAAAGTCTGCAAGCGCACAAAAGTACCGTTGTAGCACTTCACCCAAAAGTATTCAGGGTATCATATTTTCCTAATGGAACAATAGCGTAAGTAGTTTCTTGCCTAGTTTACCCAGGAGAACAAGATGAAGGGTAACTTGAGTAGTGAGGTTCTTCTAAGGGTAGAAACCTTAAGTGAAGATAACTTTGGTACTACAGACTCACTTTGGGCACCGGGTTGCATCTGGTCTGCCAGTCGATGCCGGCCTGTAGCTCTATGCCATATCCAAATGTGGGGGATTATGAAGGATGGACAGGACTGTCACCACCTTTGGCCTACCCCTCAACTAGGGGATACGAGGCAAATAAAGGTAACGTGTAGCTTAGACACCATGTCTATGCTAACCATTACTACTCTAGCGTTGGCTAGGCACTTCCATCTTTATCAAGAGTCCTCTACTCGAGTATCCACCATGAGGATGGACGATGAACCTGCAAGTAAGTAGTAAAAATGATAACTTTACTTAAGGGATCAATACCAAAAGATGAACATGAACTTCTTACTCCAAGTAGTAAGACGAATGTAGAGGTACAAGTGTAGAGGGGCCGACAAGTCTAGCACTCTATCCACCCGATCTACAAGGCTTGCTGAGTACAAGAAGTAGAGGGCACTGCTACTCCGCTAATTCTCTAACTCTTTCCTCTCTCACTCCCTACTCTAGTCTAGCTAGAAGCTAATGGAATGTATGTAGTCCTTCTTCTTCTTCAAAATGTGTATATCTCCTTGAACGTGAGGAGGGAGGCTCCTTTTATAGCTTGAATATGGTTGGTTTTCTTAGGTATTTTAGGAAACACTGCATGTAACCACCTCCTAGGGAATTAATTACACCACCTCAGCAAGGTGGGTCGGGCGGTGCAGGGGGCGGTGAGGCCACACCACCCTCTCACCACTGCCTTGCTCTAGTGGGTTGTTGGCTAGGCTTGGATGGCTCCCATGCCGGTGTTCTAGCCCAAGTGTGGAGTTTGGATGGGCTTACTTGTTGTTTTCCTTGAATGTGCCTTCTCGATTGCGCATTTTGGTGTATTTTCATATATTACCCTGCAAAACATATACATACCAAAACTCATGGAAAATGTGAGTTGTAAATCCTAATTCTAAGTTTCGGTATTCATATTTGCTTTATTTTGTTTAAATGTTGGTAGTAGAAATATGACTTCAGCATTGCCAACTGAGATCGTTCTCTTAGCCGAGGTTGGTGAAGATGTCATGTCCGTAGTGGTTCAGGGGTTGGGCAAGAGCATAGGGCCCAACATCCATAGCTTTCTCTAATCCGGTGAAGAACACGTAGATCGAGGGGGCTGCTCCTCCTCTGATGAGGACATGACACCCATGCATATGACCATATTTGGTGCATGGTATGGAGGGTTAGGAGGCTAGCAAGGGTGTCTAAGTCAAAAAGGAGGCCCGAGGCTAATTCGGTTCGAGTCCCCGAGGTGGAGGCCCAAAGCAACTCAAGTTCGAGTCTGCCTCGGACTTTAGGACCAGTCTGCCTTAAACTGGTCACCCAGGACACATACGGACTCCATTTTCGACGATCCACATATGGTTAGAAAGATAATTTGATAAGGAATCTAATCCAAGTGGTATCATACCAAAAGCCCTTCGCAATCAACAGGAATCATCAAAACAAGTTAGCATTCAGAATCTGCCAGGGTGCTACGACATCGTCTTTTGGTCCGTTGGACCGTGTATCGTGTTTGGGCCTATTAGGGGGCGTGTCCAGGGTAGGAGATGACCATAAGACCTTTATAATCATACGCCGCTGCCATCATTAGGTTTTGGGGGTTTTGCTTAGATTAATCTATCAAGAACAGTTTCGCCGTTCATTGGTTTGTGAGACCCCAACTTCGTGAGATTAATCATTCATCTGCAATTTGGTTGCTTTCTTTCTTGTTCTTGCTTGTGTTCTTCGTTGCGCAGGCATAGATTAGTCTTCTTGGTGAGATCAACCAGATTCATGTCTCGGTTGATAACCAGAGGAGTTGTGGTGCTAAGATTGCAGGGTTCGTTCTTTTGATCTGAAGCTGGATCAGTGTGTCATTCTCCGCCACAACGATAGTTACCTCTATCTAACAGAAGATCAGGACCCCCATTCCCATTAAGTGGTAATCAGAGCTAAGGTATACCATCAGGTTCACATTTATCCCCTAGTTTTGAGTGTTTCGCATTCGTCCCATAGTCTAATGCCATACTTGTTTTTTTCCTGTCCTAGAATCTTCCGCGCCATAGCCTTTGCATATTTTAGTTTCAGAGTTCGTCGTGTTGAGTTTGTGTCCTAGTCGAGGTCTTGTTGCCGGTTAGGTCATGTTAGAGTCCAGTTCGTGTGTTTCCCCCCATCGTTTCCATCAAATCTTGTTTTCCGTTATGTCCTCTAATTCGAGCCAATTCTTAAAATTGGTCTAGTTTTCGCATACAAACTCGGATTTTGATATTCCATATATCAAAATCGATCAGAAAAATTTTTTTGGATCCATCCATCCCCCACCTTGTTGGGGTCGGAGAATTTTAATTTGGTCAAAAATTGGTCACAAGATCCTCTTTTCGTGGTCACAAGCTTTTTGTCGTTTTTGAGCACGTCTTCTGAAATTTCCACATGCCACGTCTTTCACTTGTTTAGGTTCATATTTTCTGTGGTTACTTCTTTTGTGCTCCTAAGTGTAGAAAAAATATAAAAAAATAAAAAGAAAAAGTCAAAATTTCCCAAAAAACAACGACAGCCCAAAAAAATAGAAAAAAGAGGGGTAAAAGAGGAACAATATCTAGAGGAGCACATGGAGAAGGCCAAAGTGAGCTGTGTTAGCGTGTGCTGTCTGGTTTCTTGTTTGTGTTGCTGTTGCCATCCACCATACTTGTTTTTCACACCCCTGCCACCTTGCTATCCACCATACTTGTTTGTTACACACCTGGTACTTGGAACATTTTAGACCAGCAACGAGAACAAGTACTTTGGACTATAATTCAGCATTACTTTTTGATACTGACTTGTGTGCCAGATATACATATTATTCTTTGTGTGTCCTCCAAGCTCCACAAACTCTTCAGATCAGTACAGAAAAAGGGCCTTGCAATCTCGGTACCACTGCCTCACAAGTATCACGAACCAGCCGCCGGTTGTACCACCCACTGCTTGCGTTGGTAAGAACTTTGTAAGAGTTTGGTAAGATGCTTACACTTGCTGTGAAAAGTGACACCACTGCAACCACGTAGTCATTTAATAGGGATTATACTTTTATGTTGTCTTTTGCTATCTTCTAACAATGACAGGTTGTTCATATCCACCGACTTATGATGGTATAGGTGTTGATGAGTACATGGAGTGGGAAAATGCCATAGATAACATATTTGTTACTCGCTTTATGTGTCCAAGGAGGAAGGTAAAAATGCAGCTAGTGTTTTGTGACATTCTGCTTTATATTGTTGGGAGTCTTTAGATCCTTCTGATAAACCTCAAACTTGGAATGATATGAAACTCCTTATGCGAGAAACCTTTGTTAATCCACCTCCTGTTTGGACTTAATATGCTGAGATGCACCATTTAGAGGAAGAGTCTGTTGTTATTCCTCTTGCTATGACTAACCTTCTACAGGATAATGTACATAAGCGAGAGGATGACATGGAAGAAAATGAGGAGCTCACAACCTCATATGCAAATTCAAAACCATCACTTCACAATGCACCTATTACTCCTGCTGAGAACACAGGTAATGCCCATGGTGCTACATTCATGGAAGGTGAGAATTGTTTTAATGTACTAAATTTTTCCACAAACCATGCTATCATAGAGCAATTATTAGTGGAACCCTCTCTTGATTTATCTCTATCCCATGATAATTTGCTTGAAGTTCCTTGTGATAAAGATGAATTGGTCGATGATGCTTCAGTTTTACATGTTTTGAAACCAATCACTTGTGCTAAAAATAAACATGTTATTCATATTTCTACTAAAACTAATGAGTTCCAACTGTTGTCTTCTTTACATACTTTGGGTTACATTGAATTTGATGTTTTGTGTAACCTAGATTGTTTGGACGAGAGCCTTTTTAAATATGCTGATTTGCCTTGGTTTTCTAAACACACATATCATGTTATTGGCAAATATAACAATAAGGGACAATATATGATACATCGAGTATATATTCGTAGTAATATAAAGTCTCCTTTTGTTGTACAAGATTATAATCGTTTAGAGGGCAGCCATAATAATACAAATATTTTCTCATGTTCCTCAAAGAAACAAGTTCACTTCCAAGAAAGGGAGCATTGTTGGTTGCTACCTATGTCTGCTAGACCATCTATTCCTGCATTGTCTTTGGTTAGTTCTAATCTTTTGCAGGATAGTGTTGACATACATTGTGTGCATTCAGATCACGGAGTCTACATGCTTACTAAAATTTTTATGTGAGATGACATGCTAGAAACTTGGAAACATGGTCATGTTCCTTCTTAGAATTATTTCAGTTCCCTTTGTCTTCACAACCCCATTCTCCCTTATGTTGTGCAGGATCTGTTTCAAGCAAAATCGACGCCAAGGACGGCTTTTCGTCAAGAAGGGGAGGATGATGAGGACATGACACACATACTGTGGGGGTATTAACCCCTATACCCTTACAGCTAAGCTTGGGCCGGCCTAGATTAGTGGGACCGGTCCACCAAAAGACGACGCGTGGCCCGACCAACCTGTTTGGAGTCCGGCGCAAGGAGTCAAGGCAGATTTGGCGGTCAAGCAAGATCTTGGTCGGTTAGAATAGGAATCCTTATCCGGCCACCTATGGCAATTGTAACTGACTAGGATTAGTTTCCAGATCTGTAACCCTACCGCCCGGACTATATAAGGCGGGCAGGGGACCCCTCTAAAAAACATCTCTCATTGACATACAGTAATACAATCAGACGTAGGATGTAGGTATTACGCCTTCTTGGTGGCCGAACCTGGATAAAACCTCGTGTTTATCTTGCGTCACCATCTTGTTTGTGGCTTGCACACCTATCTACCGACAATCTACTACCTTGGGCATACCCCTAGGTAGACTGCCGACCATATTTCGTCGACAGTGGCATGCCAGGTAGGGGGTGTGCGTACTGCTCTCCAAGCAAACAAGATGGTCATCATCTCCGGCTCCGTGGCTACGACGAACGGCCTCACGTTCACCATCGGCCAGATCACCTAGACCACTGGCTCTGATGACTTCATCGCCATGACTATGGAGGAGGCGCAGATTCAATCTGCATCGACCACTACTTCACCTGCACCAGCAGTTGGCAAAACAGAGCAAGAAAGGATTGCACGCGAAGCACGCAATATTGACCAGTTTAATCGCTGACAAATCAAAGCCGAGGCAGAAGAGGAGGCATGACGCATAAGGGTCCAGCCACGCGACCTCAATAATGCTTTCAACAGGGTGGGGGACAAACAGGTCTTCAGGACTCCAAGCGCCAACGTAGCCATTGCTATGGTGACGATGCAATGGCTACCCAATACCCCGAAAACCCAAGCAGTTCGCAATGAAATACAAGCCTATCTGATGGCTGCTATAGCCCAGACTATAGAGATTGTAAATCAAGCTCGGGCTCCATCCGTCTCAGTCAAGTCAAGCCATAGCCGCCAGTACTCAAGTCGCTCACAGCCACCCAACCAATGTGGCTCACGCAACAATGACCCATCAGACAACCATCAAGGCAGAAACAGTGGCCATGATGGTGGTCAGGATGACAACCGCCATCGGGAGGACAACTACCGCGACGTCCGAGATGATAACCGCCGAGACAACCACGACAATCGCCATGATAACCACGGTCATAGGGCTAATCTAGATGGCAACTGAGATCGCCGTGATGGCAATAATGATCTCCGCCATTACCACGCATCAACCAGAGAGCCAACGATCGTGCATCCCACAAAAGCTATCACCGTATGGAATACGACACTACCCACGGCCCATCGGGTTTGAAGTAGTTTACTCCACACCTTCGCCAAGTCATATGGCCCAAGAACTTCAAGCTCGAGAAACTTTAGAAGTACAACGGCAAGGAGAACCCTGAATTATGGGTCATGCTCTATGAAACTGCGTGCAGGTCAGCCATGGCTAACGAGCATGTCATGTCTAACTACTTCCCAGTTGCTGTTGGCCATGCAGGTCACCAATGGTTGGTCAGCTTGCCGGTGAACTACTTTGATTCTTGGCAAGAGCTCAAGCAAGCCTTCATCGACAACTTCATTGCTACTTGCGAGCAACCCGGCAACAAATATGATCTACAACAAATTCAAGATCAAAAAGATGAGCCACTGCGCGATTACGTTCGGTGTTTCTCGGAGATGCGCATCAAGGTCCCATCAATCTCCAACAATGAGGCAATCGAGGCTTTCATCACTAGCATCCGCTTCCATGACGCCCTAAGGGACAAGCTCCTGTGCAAGAGGCCTGAATCGATCACAGCGCTCCTAGCCACCGCTAAGAAATATGTAGACGCCGATGATGCTAAAAAGATAATTATTGAAGAAGCAGCAAGGGTTCCATGCTCCGACCACCCCCCCACACCATGATGACTACCGCGGCAACCATGGTCGGAATGACAATTTTGACTGCTGCAACCAGCGCAATGACTCCCGTGACCACCACGACCAACATAATCAGCGGCGTAACCGCCGTGATGATTACAGGGGCAAGCGTGCTCGGGAAGACGACGACGAGGTCAACACTGTTAAAAAAGGTGGCGGACATCGTAACTATGAAGATTACTATGCCAAATCATTGAAAGGGCCCTGCTAGCTCCATCCCAAGTCAAACCATACCATGGAGAATTGCCATGTTCTCAAGTCTATCCACACGCGTCAACAGGCTCTGGATACATCCGACAAGCCTAATGACGTAGGGGAACAGCGCAACGAGGACAACAACGATGAAGACATAGATCCCCATCACAAGTACGTCAAGCCAACCGATCGTGTGCACACCATCATCGGAGGCAAAGTGTCCATCAAGACCAAATGAGAACGCAAGCTACTCGCCCGTGCTTGCTTGATTGTGGCCAACACCGATAACCTCCTCACCGATCCGTGGCTCCCTCCATGGTCTCACCGCGAGATCTCCTTCAGCAGAAAGGACCAATGGGCCGCAATACCTGAGCCAGGATGTTTTCCCCTGGTCCTCGATCCTTACATCAACAAGGTTTAGTTCGATAGAGTGCTGATCGACGGCGGCAGCTCCATCGATATACTGTTCAAGAATAGTTTGCCCGCCCTGAAGATAACCTAGGAGGATCTCAAGCCATACGAGGCACAGTTCTGGGGTGTTCTCCCTAGATAGAGCTCTACACCTCTTAGGCAGATCATGCTACCTGTGCAATTTGGGACCCCAGACCACTTCCGCACTGACTACGTCAACTTCGTGGTCACTGACTTCGACAGCAACTACCATGCTATTCTTGGTTGACTGTCGCTCACCAAGTTCATGGCCATACCTCATTATAGGTATCTGGTGCTCAAGATGCCTACCGAGAAAGGAGTTCTAACCCTCAGGGGCAACGTATACATAGCTTATACTTGTGAGGACGACAGCTTCAAAATAGCAGAGGCTCATGACCTCTCTATTCGCATGGCTAAGACCATGCTCGACGCCAAGAAGACCTCGACCGACCACCTGGAGATCCCCGAGCTCGAGGCTCCACGCAAGAACATCAAGTCTAAGGAGCATAAGGTGATCCAGCTGGTCGATGGCGATCCCAGCAAAATGGCCCTTATCGGGGCCAACCTGGATCCCAAATAGGAAGACACGCTCGTCAGGTTCTTGAGGAGCAACGTGGATGTGTTCGCATGGAAACCTGCTGACATGCCCGGTGTACCTCAGAACTTGACTGAGCACTCCTTGAATGTCAACAGCAAGGTGAAACCTATCAAGCAGAAGCTACGATGGTTCGCTCATGACAAAAAGGAGGCGATTAGGGTAGAAGTTACATGGCTTTTGGTAGCTGAATTTATCAAAGAAGTGTATCATCCGGAGTGGTTAGCCAACCTGGTTCTTGTATGAAAAAAGAATAATGAATGGAGAATGTGCGTTGATTACACTTATCTCAACAAACACTACCCTAAGGACCCCTTCAGTTTACCTCGCATAGACGAGGTCGTAGATTCAACCGCCGATTGCGAGCTGCTTTCCTTTCTCAATTGCTACTCTGGTTATCACTAGATTGCTCTCAAAAAGGACGACCAGATCAATACATCTTTTATTACGCCTTTCGGCGCCTACTGCTACATGACCATGTCATTCGGGCTCAAGAACGCCGGGGCTACCTACCAACGTGCTATACAGGCCTGCCTCAAAGAAGATAAAAGATGACCTCATTGAGGCTTATGTTGATGATATAGTTGTCAAAACCAAGGAAGCACATACCCTTGTTGACAACCTAGAACACACCTTTGCAGCCCTTAACACATTCCAGTGGGAATTAAACCCAAAGAAGTGCATCTTCGGTGTTCCTTCTAGCATACTACTTGGCGACGTCATCAGTCATGATGGCATACGCCCTAACCCGAAGAAAGTCAAAGCTATCTTGGACATGAAGCCGCCCAAAAAGGTGAAGGATGTTCAAAAGCTTACCGGATGTATGGCCGCCCTCAGCCGTTCATATCAAGATTAGGCAAAAAAGGATTACCATTCTTTAAACTGCTCAAAGCATCCAAAAAGTTTGAGTGGTCGGAGGAAGTAGACGCTGCCTTCACACAACTGAAACAATACCTTACGTCACCTCCGGTCCTCACTGCTCCTAGAGAAGATGAAACACTCCTGCTTTACATTGCGGCTACTAATCGAGTGGTCTCCATGGCCATGGTGGTCGAGTGCGACGAGCCTAGCCACGTCTACAAGGTACAGCGACCAATCTATTTCATCAGTGAGGTGCTCAATGAATCCAAGACTAGGTACCCACAAATCTAGAAATTGATCTACGCCATACTGATAAAATCCCGAAAGTTGAAACATTACTTCGACGAATATCGTGTGGTGGTCATGACTGAGTACCCTCTGCGAGACAGCATTAGCAACAAGGATGCGAATGGGTGCATCATCAAGTGGGCAACGGAGCTATGTCCTTTTTTCTTGGAATTTGCAATCCGTACTACAATCAAGTCTCAGGTGCTCATCGATTTCATCATCGAGTGGACAGACTTAAGCACGCCTACTTCTTAGGGACCCGACGAGTATTGGAAGATGTACTTTGATAGTTCTCTCAACATCGACGGCGCAGGGGCAGGAGTCCTTTTTGTGTCACCATCCAAGGAGCAGCTCCGGTACGTCCTTAGGATTTATTTCCTAGCATCTAATAATGCCGCCGAGTACAAAAAATGCCTACATGGTTTGCGCATTACGGTCGAGCTCGGTGTTAAATGTCTCTATGTCTATGGAGACTCGGCTCTCGTCATCAACCAACTCAACAAGGACTGGGACACGACCAGTGAAAAGATGGATGCATACTGCAAATCGATCAGAAAGCTGGAAGGCAGGTTCTTTGGCATCGAGTACACACACGTGATCCGGGACAAAAATCAAGCAGCGGATGCGTTGTCAAAGTTAGGATCATCCTGAGCTAAAGTCCCACATGGCATATTCGTCCAAGACCTACTCATGCCTTCGATCGAAGAGGAAGATTCCACGGTCGACAAGCCTCAAGACAAGCAGTTGGTGGCTACAGTGAAAAGATGGATGCATACTGCAAATCGATCAGAAAGCTGGAAGGCAGGTTCTATGGCATTGAGTACACACACATGATCCGGGACAAAAATCAAGCAGCGGATGCACTATCAAAGTTAGGATCATCCTGAGCTAAAGTCCCACATGGCGTATTCGTCCAAGACCTACTCATGCCTTCGATCGAAGAGGAAGATTCCACGGTCGACAAGCCTCAAGACAAGCAGTTGGTGGCTACGGTTCCGGATCGAGCACCACCGAGCCACCTCCGACCACTCATGAGCCTAACTGGAGAATACCTTTCATCAAGTACCTAATAGATGGCAGCGGTTATACTGATCGAATAGAAAACGAGCCCCTGATGCGTCGCAGTAAGCAGTATCTGCTTGTCGATGGAAAGCTATGGTGCAAGAACGCAAAGGAGGAAATCTTGATGAAGTGTATAACCTAGGAAGATGGCAAGCATCTCCTGGATCAAATCCACTCTGGCTCCTGTGGTAACCACGTAGCCTCAAGAATGCTGGTCGGCAAGGCTTTCTGAGCAGGGTTCTATTGGCCGTTAGCGCTAGCCGGTGTAGAAAAGCTAGTCCGCCACTGTGAGGGTTGTCAGTTCTTTGCCAAGTGAATCCACGTACTAGCACATGAGATCTAGACAATACCAGCCTCTTGGCCCTTCTCATGCTGGGGACTGGATATGATTGGGCCCTTCAAACCGGCTCCTGGGAAATTCACATGTGTCTTTGTGTTGATTGACAAATTTTCTAAGTGGATAGAATACATGCCTCTAGTACATGCATCCTCAGAAAAGGTTGTTATGTTCCTCGACCAGGTCATCCATCGTTTCGGCATACCCAACAGTATCATTACTGATCTGGGTACTCAGTTCACCGGGAGCGCTTTTTGGGACTTCTGCGATGAAAGGAGCATTGTAGTAAAATACATCTCGATGGCACACCCCAGAGCTAATGGATAGGTCAAGAGGGCAAACGGCATGATTTTGGACGCATTGAAGAAGAGGATGTATAGAGAAAACGACAAAGCTCCCGGAAGATGGCTCAAAGAGTTACCAGCCGTGGTCTGGGGCCTCAGAACTCAGCCCAGTCATAACACCGGTGTCTCCCCATACTTTATGGTTTACGGCGCTGAGGCAGTCCTCCCCACAAATATAGCTTTCAGATCAGCACAGGTCAAGAACTTCGACGAAGGCAGGGTCAACGAAGTGTGGGAGCTAGAAGTGAATAGTGTAGAAGAGAAGCGGCTCGATTCTTGTGTATGTACAGCCAAATACCTTGCTGTCTTGCGCAGGTACTACAACAAGAACATTAAAGAGTGGTTCTTCATGGTCGGGGACCTGGTCCTGAAGTGGAAGACAAATTAGGCTGGTGTCCATAAACTCGCAACTCCATGGGAAGGGCCCTTCATGATCAAGGAGGTCACATGACCAACATCTTACAGGTTAGCTCACCTAGACGGTACGGATGTACCCAATTCATGGCACATTGATAAGCTTAGGTGTTTCTATGCTTAACTACTAAGATATGTACTCCTCTTGTACTTTCGATTTCATTCAATAAAGCTATTATGATTTCTCCGACCACTCTAATGCGTCACTTCGAATTTTATGGTTATTCTAACTTAGCCACTCAAAGCCGACCACCATTCCTTCTAGGGTTTTCAGAGCAGGACCAGTCTTTGATTCCTCCCAACATGTGCATGGGATCCCCCCTGGTTTGACTTGTCTGCGTCTATGTGTGCATAGGTCACGCACCTCACACTCTAACCACATGGCAAATTCAGGCCGTACAAACCTTTCAGGATGACGTGTCGAGTAAAATGGTACAACTAAACAGAACGTTTACATGTTCTCACTTAGTTACACCAACATGAGTTTCAAGCTTAAATATGTTTTATACAAAACAAACAAGCTTATGATGATATACAGTTACGTTATTACAAGCTTGCCTGAAGAGGCCCAAGTTTACAATAACACAACTATGTCCTTCTTCCATAGCTCTAGCCTATTCTATTGGCTGGTCGGGGCACATGGCAACCACTACTCGCTGCTCCCGACATCCTGCTCGAGTCTCAGGGACTCTTGTACTGGTCGAGCTGAAGAGGATGGCCCCGCCAATGCCTGGCTGGTCGAGACCGCAGGTTTTGCCGGTTGGCTCGCAATTGATGGCCTTTCTAGCTGACTTGTTGAGGGCGTACCCTGTATAGGTGCTGCCCCACCTCCATACAGGTTAATATTGCCAATTATCTTTGAAGACAGGTCCAGTTGGGTCATCCGAAGCTCCTCAGTCTTGTCTGGATCTACCTCCTTTGGGTACCTAGCCTCTAGGCGCTTGAGATCGATCAGGGGGTAGTGGGCATGCACCATGCTTAGCACATGTGCGCCTGTGTACTCACCGCCTCCTTCATGAACTCTTGGAACCATCCCCATGCCTTTCAGCATCTCTTGACCAATTCGAGCTGTGATGTCCTTGGCACTTCTTCTGTAAGCGCCGGGTCGATAAGGTCGAGGATGGGCAAAATGCCAGTTGCCACCTCCTGGCACTGGTTCTTCCATGTGTCCCGATCCTCGGTGATCTCTAGGCATCATGCCTTCCAGCCATCATAATCTTTCATCACGGCTTCCAGATGCTTCTTGGCATTGACTTTTAAAACTACAACATGCACAAGACATTAAAATGTTACGCCATGATAGGATAAGGCGGGCAATAGAGTGAGCAAGGTGGTCTGGAACACTTACTTTTCAATTCCTCCTTCATCTTGGTTGTGCGGTCCTAGAGTTGCGACTGGTTGTGCGCCAGTTTCTTGTTGTATTCCTTCAGGCGACCACACTCTATGGCCACATGGCTATTCTCCTCTTGGAGATGGACTACTTGAGCTTCTAAGCCTGCACTACAGCCATTACTACCAACTATGCAACAACACGTGTCATGCACTTGTTGTGATAAAATGACAACTTACTTATTTTTCCTGCTCTTTGTTACTGAGCTAGACGACCAGGTTCTGGTTCTGTGCCTCTTGCTCCATCCTCTCCTAGTCGGTGGCTTCAAGTTGGTGGCACAAGCGTTCCACCTCGGCCACCAGTTCTCTATTACTTGCTGTGATTCCCTCGATCTGGTCAAAGCACTTTTTCCAATACCTTGCGGTCTTCACCAAGTCCTGCATGCAAAAAAGCTAAGTCAGACAATTCGACTAGATAGCAGGATCAAGTGGTCAAGCCAAACATACCTGGACTTCTGTCACTAGACGTTTTGCCGCTCGTTCAAGTTTCATGGTCTCTTCGACCCTTGGGATTTCCTCATGCATAACCCACTGGTCGTTCCGCCAGTGCGACACATATACATGTTGTTGCTTGTCTTGGGGATGGCCCAGGACCTCTTCTACTTCATCCTCTTCGGCCTCTTATTTAGGTAGCGGTGCTTGTCTAGAGTTTGTAGTCTCTGTGACCACTATGGCTTTCCCACGAGCCGTAGCATCGGCAAGCGTGCTCTATGCCACCTCTGGCTACTGCTCCTCGGCTTGGTCTGATCCCCTTGGCGCCGAAGTATCCCCCTCAGCAAGGTTAGTGCTTGGAGCACTTATACTTGGCTCGGCTCTCTTCTCGACCAGCTGCTCGAGGACTGCTGTCTGGCTGCTCATCTGCTGAGGCTCCGGAGGATTTTCTTCTATAGGTTCCTCCATAGCTAGCTGCTGGGCAGTTCTCTCCGCCATTGCTGGCGAAGCCATGCTGCACCTAGCTAGCTGATCGGGATTTTTGGTGGATGTCGACCTAATATATCAGAGATAAGTTCAAAAGACAACAGTATGCAATACAAATTGTAAGCTTACATCAAGGTTACAAATACTTATAGCTTGGAAGCATGGAAAGATATGGCGAAGGAGCGTCTCTTCATCCATCCTTGCTCCACGTGCTCGGTGGGTGCCATCAGGTCTTTTTCCATGACCAGTACTGGTGTTAGGGCTTGGTGCTTGACCCCTTTGCCGCTTGTCTTCTGTGTTGCAGTGGTCAGTGATGTGATCCCCGCTGGCATGGAGGAGCCACCCTGCTCCGTCGACTCCAGTTGTCTCCTTCTCTTTCGAGGGACAAGTCAGAAGATGTCTGCATCCTCTGTTTCATCATCTGACAGTGGGAAGATGGCCTGACGACATTTGCTGGCCGCCGACTGCTTGCCAGCAGCCTTGGCCGTTGCCTCCTCCCCAACCCCAAATACGGCCCAGTCGACATCTTCAGCCCTGGCACTGGTCTGGGTGGTTGGGCCGGCAACTTGCGGCCAATCCACACTAGGGGGTGGAGACATGAACACTGCTGCCCTGTCACGACCATTACTCTGGGAAACACAAAGGCGACAACACAGTCAATTTTTGTTACAACATAACTCTATAGGTACAAGGAAGCATAATTTACCTTTGGGGGAGGTCGGGCCAGCTTGAAGGCATGCTCGATATCGCTTAACCTGACATAATTCGGAACAGCTAAGTTGAATAGCTCTCCAATCCTAGCTTTGATTTCTATCTTGTCAAGCGCCTCTTTCCTGGTCCTCGTTGGATCTGTGCTACCCTGGTATTCATAGCCAGGATGTACCCTCCTCTGGCAGGGCTGGATCCTTCAGCGGATGAAGTTCCCGACCATGCTTGGACCATCCAGTTTCTCCCATGGGATCATCCCAAGCATTTCTATGATCTGTTCCAAGTGCTCGGACTTCTCCGACCAGCTGTTCTTCTTCTCTAGAATGAACCCCATGTCGCACAGGGTGATCGTGTTCGGCTCTTCGTGGATGTAGAATCACTTCTTGTACCTGTCATCCAGCGATGTGTTCCAAGGGTAGTGCAAGTACTAGGCCTTCATCCCATCATGCAGATTGAGGTATATGCCTCCGGCTATCTTTGAGCCACTGCTTCCTTTCTTCTGCAGACAGAATAGATGGCGAAAGAGGTTGAAATGGGGCTGGAAGCCACCATATGCTTCGCAAAGACGGATGAAGGTGGAGACAAGAAGAATCGAGTTGGTATGCAGATTGCAAATCCCAATCTCGTAATACAAACAGAGCCCCTGAAGGAAAGGGTGCACTGGAACCCCAAAACCTCGCTTGAAGAAATCCTCAAAAACCATAATCTCACCTGGTTGTGGATCGGGGTAGCTTTCTCCTTCCGGCGCACGCCATCCCGCGAGTGCCTTGTTGTGGAGCACTCCCATGGTGATGAGGTCTTCGATGGTCTGCTCATTGATCCTTGACTTCCACCACTCCTTCGCCATGACTCGGTTTTCTTCTAGGCGTCTCTCTTCACCATTAATCTATCCTTGCTAAAGGGGTGGATATGGTGGAGGGGTGATTGATGATGATTTTGGAGGTATAGGGTTTGGCAAGAGGAAGAAGAAGGCTGCGGTGGTGAATGGTAATGGGGATCGGTAAAAAGAAACTTACCAGTTCTATATTATAAATAACCAACAGTTCCACCATTTTGTCCACTCAAGATTCTTGGGAGACATGCGCACACACCGCAGATGGTTGTTTTCACAACCTCGAGATCTACACCAATAAACGCACCCCTTCGTTACCAGTGTACGCGCCTCTTCGTTGCTAGTGTGAGAGGGCCCACACTGACGCACCTCTTTACAGGTGCCAAGCGACTGTTTGCTAGAAAGGGCAAGAAGACAGTATGACATGCTATACCCATCTGCTTTTTTGACCAGACATGTCTGATTGGACTTGACAGAATAAGTAAATAAATAAATACACCAAATAATAGTACAAATGGCATTTGTTTTTTCGCTGCATGTCTTGTGCTCAGGGACTGCTCCGACCATCACCGTGCTCGAGGACTGCCCAGACCACTGCCGTGCTCGGGGACTGCTCCAACCACTATAATGCTCGGGGACTGCTCCAACCACTACCATGCTCGAGGACTGCTCTGACCACTACCGTGCTCGGAGACTGTCCCAACCACTGCTCGGAGACCGCTCTCCTCAGCTACATGTGATTTGTACTCACATATAGTTGAGAGACATTTATTTAGACCTTGCTACAAGGCTCATATTCGCCTTCCAGCAAGCCCGGGGACTACATCAGTATGATGCACCTGCCGGTGCATCTCGTATCGCCCTGTACGATGATTGGATTCTTAACTCCAGTGGAAAAAAATTTAGACCCTGGCACCACGTGCCTGCGTCACCTACTACCAGGCTCAGGGACTAAGTGGGCACACTTCACCTTACGGTGAATGTGTTGGTTTTTCGACCCCTATGACTTTGATGATCAAGGACGCTACGCTTCAAGACGCACTTACATTTCTTTTCAGAAATACAAGTGGGCACACTTCGCAAGACGGAAATCTTTTTCTTTTTTCTTAAGAGCACCATATATTCTTCAGACAACCTACTTTTTCAGTGACAACAGTGGTCAGAGATGTCAAGAACTCAAGCCTCACTATTCAGAGAAGGTTAAAATGGCATGTCGCAGCATAATACATGGTGCTCGGGGACTAGCTATGGGGGTATTAACCCCTATACCCTTACGGCTAAGCTTGGGCCGGCCCGGATCAGTGGGACCGGTCCACCAAAAGATGACGCGTGGCCCGGCCAACCTATTCGGAGTCCCACGCAAGGAGTCAAGGTAGATTTGGCGGTCAAGCAAGATCTTGGTCGGTTAGAATAGGAATCCTTATCCGGCCACCTATGGCAATTGTAACTAACTAGGATTAGTTTCTAGATCGATAACCCTGCCCCCTAGACTATATAAGGCGGGCAGGGGACCCCTCTAAAAACATCTCTCATTGACATACAACAATACAATCAGATGCAGGACGTAGGTATTACGCCTTCTTAGTGGCCGAACCTGGATAAAACCTCATGTTTGTCTTGCGTCACCGTCTTGTTTGTCGCTTGCGCACCTGTCTACCGATAATCTACTACCTTGGGCATACCCCTAGGTAGACTGCTGACCATATTTCATCGACACATACATATGACTATGTTTGGCACATGGTATGGAGGGGTAGGAGGCCAGCAAGGGTGTCTAAGTCAAGAAGGAGGCCCAAGGCTAATTCAGTTCGAGTCCCCAAGGTGGAGGCTCAAAGCAACTCAAGTTCGAGTCTGCCTCGGCCTCCAGGACCAGTCTACCTAAAATTGGTCACCCAGGATGCATACAGACTCTGTTTTCAATGATCCACATATGGTTGGAAAGCTAATTTGATAAGAAAGCCAATACAAGTGGTCTCATGACAAAATCCCTTCTCAATCAACAGGAATCGTTGAAACAAGTCAGCATCTAGAATCTGCTAGGGTGCTGCGACATCGTCTTTTGGTCCGTTGGACCGTGTATCGTGTTTGGGCCCATTAGGGGGCATGTATAGGGTAGGCAATGACCTTAAGACCTTTATAATCATATGCTGCCGCCGTCATTAGGTTTTGGGGGTTTTGCTTAGATTAATCTGTCAAGAATAGTTTCGCCGTTCATCGGTTTGTGAGACCCCAACTTCGTGAGATTAATCATTCATCTGCAATTTGGTTGCTTTCTTTCTTGTTATTGCTTGTGTTCTTCGTTGTGTAGGTAGGGATTAGCCTTCTTGGCGAGGTCAACTGGATTCGTGTCTCGGTTGATAACCAGAGGAGTTGTGGTGCTAAGATTGCAGGGTTCGTTCTTTCGATCTAAAGCGGGATCATCGTGTCATTCTCCACCACAATGACCTTGGGCCTCCTTCTTGACTTAGACACCCTTGCTGGCCTCCTACCCCTCTATACCATGCACCAAACATGGTCATATGCATGGGTGTCATGTCCTCATCATCCTCCATGAGTGATTCGAGTTCTTGCAGATGCAAGTCCCCAAACCGGTCGGTGATGAAGTCCATGCTGTCAAAGGTGATCCTCTCATCTGACTGCATCTTCTCTGTGGCATCATTGATGTTGATGATGATTCCCATGTAAAACACAATGTTAATCTATACGCGAAAGGCCCCTACCTGGCGTGTCAACTGTCAGATTATTTAGCTCCAATAATGCCTAGCAACATGATCGCGTAGATGGATCTAGATGGTAGCACACGAGACACAAGGATTTATACTAGTTTGGGGCATGGTGGCATGCTTAGCCCTACTCTAGTGGTGTGGCTGCTCTTCTTGTATTCACATGCTCGGTTATAGGGCCTGTTGCTCCTAGCTATGAGGTAGATTGGAATGAGGCAATGGTGTCATGGTGGACATGACGATCATAGAGTCCTTACCCCTCTTTATATAGGCAATGGGGTACGGTTACAACGAGGGCAATCGGTGCTATAGATTGGATTTCTAGTTTGTTATAACAGTTCAATTCTATCCTACCATAGCTATGATGGTAGTAGATATCTTCAATACATCATGATCTCCAAGTTTTGGTGGTCGCGCCTAGTCCTCATGGGCTTCGTCCTCGATCATCTTCTGTTATTGGGCCAGATACATGGTCGGTGAGGGTACCCCGGGCCCATATATCTAACAACTTTGTTCACAAAGCACTGATTCAGTGAACCAATACTGAGAACAATAAGGCTCACAAGCTACATGCCACGGAGATAAAAGGCTAGAAACTCTAGAACGAGAAGATGCATTTTCATTTGTAGATCTAAGAAAATTACTGTAGCTAGGTTGGAGGTGATGGAGTAGAGAGCATGAGAGAGCAAAACAAAGGAATATAGAATCCAATGAAGGAGCAAATCTAGTTTGGTTACCTTAGATCCGGATGGAGCAAAGAAGCAAGCAAGGCACGCAGAAGATTTGTACGTCGACAATGTTGGAGGTGAAGGAGCAGTGAGCCTAAGAGAGGCTGTCTTTCATCCAACGCAAGTAGGGTGAAGCAGAGCAAGGGAGCAGAGTGGAGAATGGATGGGAGGAAGGTGTGGTAGGACCGTAGGAGAGTGTATATATAGTTCAATAAAGTGGTTGCCCCTATACTAGGGCCTAGTGTCTAGGAAAGTAGGGTCTAGGAAAGTAGGATGCCTCCAACACATCAATTGATACTTGGATGTACTAGCATTTATAGTTTAATAAATTGAACACCTGGTTAATCACCTTGCATTTAGTTCAACAATAGTTGTACAAAAGTGATAGATTCTAGTCTGATTCATAAATTGATACTTGAATCTACTGTGGTGATGAACTAAGCAACTTGCCAATGAACATGCCATGAACTAAGGTAAGTACAAAATATGTGAAAGAAGAACAGGAAGCACATTTTTCTCAAAGGTACGGAATCTTTCATCATCTTCATTGGAACCCTGGACATTTCTTTAATCTATGGCATAATCTCTTCCACCTTCTGTAGTAGTTCTTCATTTGTTCTAACATTGGACTCCGCCTTCAGCTCCAAAATCTTGTTACGTAAATCCAAAATGAAAGTCTTTAGATATTTTCCAAATGGGGGATCATACAACTCATAAAACCCACAATCTAAGTCAGACTATGAAAAAACCAAATTACCATAAGTACAGTGAGATTTTAGCATTTGCATTGCGAAAACAGAATGAATAAGAAAGAAATTGAGTTACATTATTTGCCCTGCAGCATCTATGGTACCGACGTCTTGGGTTTCCATCACTTCACAAAATCCAACGAGGCATCTTCAAACTATAGTGACACAAAAGTAGTGGCTGGTATAAGTAGGGGTGGTTCTCGACATGGCACGGGATGGGCGACCCCCTCCCATTGTAGCCTCCTCCACTGGAAGCCAATGTTCTCGTGACGGTGTCCTGGGATGGTGTTGACCACTAGGATGAATAGGAGCTACATGTAGCCATGGAACAGTTAGGGTTCAAAGTGTTGCACACTCTAAGTGAAGAGGTTGGCCCAGGTCTATTGTCTACACTTTTGCCTATCACCAAGGCGCCAAAACATCCTTGAAAACCCTCGCACTCCTGCCAAGATGAAATGTTGTATCACCGACGGTTTAGGGTACTATCCGCCTATAGAAGAAGGCCTATTTTGGATCCTCTGTGCTTACATAGAGGTCTACACGTGGATCACAATCAAGACCAACTGATTGAATTAACATTTTAACCGAAGTAATAGTTCAACCACTATGCAATACTCATACATACTAATCCAGAGGCTTTATCAGTACATATAAACTTCAATAACATAAAAGTTTCACAAATTTTAAGACTTAAAGTCGGATGGGTAGGCAATTGCTAAGGTACTCAATTGGTTGATGCGGTCCCCAAAGTCAGAGGTAGTGAACCATAGCAAAGATGATAGTATCTTCATCCATGGACACATTGTATCTATAAAGTATGTCTACTTCCTCTCTAGTCCTACAAAGCACAAAAATCTTTTCACAAACAGGGTCTTAAACGATTCTTATCAAATTTTGTGGTCTGAGAAGGTAATGAACAGCAACTTCAACAATCAACAGTAGGTCCGGGTGAATGCTTCGTCCTCAAATAGCAAACAACATCATCTAGGGGCCTGGTGCCACCCCTAGCTACCAAAACTCAAGGTTGCTCGCATTGAAATGGCTTCTTCTGAAGTAAGACATCTATTGCAATGAAGAAATTTCTAATATGAACAAAAGTAATGCCAAAGCCAAAACCAATTGAAACCAAATGCAAACAGGGGGGTTGACCGAATCCATCTAACCTTCACAGGGCATTGTCCACGACGACAATGCAAGGTGCTTGAGGCAGGGTAAATACATGCGATGGGTCAAAATGAAGATGAAGCAACGGATGGTGAGAATGAAGATGAAGCAGCAACGGGTGGGGAGAACTAATGGATTCGTATTGGGTTTTTTAGTTGGTCAAACCGCCGCCAAGGCACCGACAAGGCCCAAGTGAAGTTTGGAATGGGCGGGCACTTCTAGGTTTGTTGTCAAATGAACGGGCCAGATTAAGGATGAAAACAATCGGAAAACCTCTCAACCATTTTTACTTTTACATTTGAATACAAAAACAAAAGCGAAAGGGGTAAAGCTGGACACAAAAATGAACACAAACTTAGAGAATATTTGAAATTTCGAAAACGAACTAATTCGAGCGCAATTATGTTGAACATGGTTGTTATACAAAAAAATCAATATGGAATATTGACCCATAGGACCAAGTGCATAACAATTAACAAGTGAATAATAATTAATAAGTCCTACAACTTTCTTAAAAAGTATCTCCATTCGACACCATATAAGAAAGATAAGATTTTTCTAAGGCAACAAACGCTTGTACGCAATTAATATACCGCTGAAATATTATTATTTTTTTGAATATCTTAAAGACCTCAAACTAAAAAAACTAGAAAGTTGTACATCTCGTCCAGAGCTACAATTTTCATATAAAAGTCTTCTTCATCCGAGATCGTATGAAAAAGAAATAATTTTTCTAAGGCTAGACTTCTACAAGGCCAAATTTGGTTTAAACCAAATTTCAAATTGAAGATATTTCGAATTAAAAGTAGAAAAGTAGAAAATGGTCAAAAAAAATATTGAAACCATTTTTGTTTTGATTTTGAATTTGATGTTCTGAATTTCGAACCGAATTCGAATTTGTCCAAAATACGAATTTGATCGGATTAAATATATAAAATGATGCGGTTCGATACAGGATATTTTCATAACATTTTCATCCCTAGTCTAGGTTGATCGGCAGCGAGAACGGATGGCACAGGATAAGTTAAACAATGTCCGTATGAAGCCGACCATTGCCACGCTAATCTAATGATATAACACGACGATTGTTAGCAGTTAAACTGCTTTTAGATTCTCTTAAAAATAACTACAACCGTACATGACAGTTTTTTCCTTTTCATTTATTCATATATATACAAAAAAACATTTATCGAGAGATCAAATTCGTACACTAGCATTTGGGAAGTATTATTGGAAAGAACTTGCTTTGCATTTCATATAAAAAATATGGCATTAAAGAGATCAAATCTGTGTGAATAGAATTTTTCTCATTGATTCACTATATATATCTAACAGATAGATACAATTTGGACAAGTATATGATTGTACTCATCAGGAAGCATAATAACTAACCTAAATTATTAAAACTACTTATACTAACTATAAACTAGTTAATCTAAACATGATCCTCTCACCTCGCTCGCTTGGGAGGAGGCGAGTCAAAGTCGGAGTTGGCGGCGGCCTCATCCTCCTCCTCTAGGTCCTCCTTCTCGGAGTTCCACAGAGGACTATAATCAAACATCTAGTGGTCAGAAGAGACGTTCTCCTTAGAGGAGTGGTGGGAAGGCAATTCGTCCTCACTGGACGACGGGTTGCTTGGAAACTTGATGGGGTTGTCCGACATTTTCTTTGTAGATTAGAAGAGAAAGGGGTGATGGATGAAGAAGAGGGTTTATTTCAGAGGGCACCGAGCTTGAAGTATATGTAGAGTAGTGGGTACGTTACTCTTAGGCTTTAGGCAACGGAAGTAATGGTGATTTGATTGCCTTAGAAGTTGAGGCAATTCAACACTCATGCTGAATTTACCGTCAATTGACCAAACGTTAGTTTAGGGCCGGCGGGCAAAATGCGTATCCCAATCAGCCTGGCTTTTCATGCAAGGAGCAAATACAACCCCAATACCATTATCGCATCTATCATTAACCCTTCGGTGGTAGAAGTCTGAACTATAGGTTTTATTCCTAGGAGGCCTCGCTATTGTTCCAAGCGATGGTAAAATTATCACACCGTCGCTTCTATCACTATGGCAGTAAAAGTGGTGACAACGATATATCAATCTGTAGTAGTGTGGGCGAGCAGTGCCCATTTGGTGGACGCGGGATCTACCTGGGGGAGCGGCCCCTCTGGCGGACACTCTGCCAGCAACACGAGCGGTGCAGGGCTATCGACAGAATATCATCGGTAGTCCTTCGAGGGGTATCCCACGAAGGTAGACTAATCAATAGAGATGTGTGTAATCGAGAATAAGAAGGCAATATAGACACAAGAGTTAGACAGGTTTAGGCCATTAGCATGATGTAATACCCTACTCCTATGGTCTGTTGGATTGTATTGCCTATCGTATGATATTGCGTGTGTTTTGAGGGGGTCCCTGCCTGCCTTATATAGTCTAGAGGGTAGGGTTACAAGTCAATTAGATCTAGGAGATAACCAGAAAGTAATAATAGATTACAAGAATCATGGGATTATATGTATCCTAACAGATCTCGTAGTATCTTTAGGATATCTTCCTGGTGTCTTGCGGGGTGCGCCGAGCAGCGCCATGCTCCGTAAGGCTTCGTCTTGTGGGCTAGGCCACCCCTAGGGGTACAGCCCAAGTAGTCTGACATGGGTATCTATGGTTGTACCCCCCACAGCTAGTTCCTGTGCACCATGTATTCGCTATGCAACGCCGTCTTGAGCTTGTCCGAGCAGCACGAACAAAACCGAGCAGTTAGACTCATGGTCTGACCACCGTAATAAGTCGCCAAGCAGTTGTGGACCATAGTCGACCAGCTAACTATCTAGCCGAGCATGAGCTTTCCCAAATAAGGCTTGCCAGAAGGATGTAAGGAGTTAAAGTTCAAAATCAAAAAATTCCCGCGGTAGGCCAAGTGTGCCCACTTAGAGTCCGACCATGAGAAAGGGAGGTAATCTTCTTCAACTTCAGGAGGTGCAGAGTCTTCCAGATTATAGCAAACACACTCACCGCAAGGTGAAGTGTGCCCACTTAGTCCCCGAGCCTGATAGTAGGTGACATAGTCATGTGGTGCTAGGGTCCAAAGTAGAAGAAAAGTAGAAGACTAGCCGAGTAGGTAGTCAGCCCTCGGGCAGAGCCCTAAAATGAGAAAAGCACATTCACCTCAAGGTGAAGTGTGCCCACTTAGTCCCCAAGCCTAATAGTAGGTGACGTGGTCATGTGGTGCTCAGGTTAGAAACAATAGTAAATAGAAGAAAGTCCCTAGTGTGGTGAGGAACCAAGTCGCAGTCCCCGAGCCACTAGTGGAAACCTTGGAGAAATTAAATTGTGGAGAAAAAAACCAAAGTAACGGCTGTATAGTAGGAGTTACTGAGCCTTAATGGATTGTGAAGAAGGTGGTGAATATTCGGTGAGCAGTAACAAATTATGGCAAAAAATGGGCAATTTAGGCTACAGTTGCGTGGAAGCCCAAGTAACGGCCCATCATACCACTTTAGAGAATTTGACGCCCATCATACCACCTTTGCCACTTCACCACTTCATCTTCCTCCTTAGCCCTCGTGCTTCCAGATTCATATTCACACGTGCTTCTGCCGCCAATCTCAAACCCGATCTAAGAGATGGCGCCGAAGAGGGGAGTTGGTAACCCGAAGAAGGCGACCGCCGGAGCCAGCTATGACAATGAGTGGGTGTTGTCGCTCATGGGGGAGACAGAGATTAATAGGATGGTGGAGGCATGTGTTCTTCCTGACCGTGTCACCATCAAATGGCGGCCGGCCAATGGTGAGCCCTACCCGATGCCGCATACCGATGAAGCCATAGTACTTGAAGATTATTTCTGGTGTGGGTTAGGATTTCCTGTTCATCCTTTCTTATGGGATCTGTTAGAGTTCTGGGGAGTGAGTCTGTGTAATCTCCATCCAAACACCATCTTGCACATCTCTATTTTTATCTATTTCTGCGAGGCATATCAAGGAATTCTTAACCACTTCAACCTCTTCCAACACATGTTCTAGCTGAAGAAGAAGGGAGGCGGCAGTTCTAGAGTGGTCAGCGGCATGCATCTGCAACTTCACGACAGGATGGCAAGTGAGTACATCACTATACCTCTGAACACCTTGCTAAAGGGGTAGAACACCAGGTGGTTCTACATGAAGCAGAGCCATCCTACCATCCGCTGCGACGTCGACCACATTCTAGAGAACCAGAAAAGATGGTCAAAGAAGCCGAGCAGTGCTGATATGGATCAGGTGAGGGAGCTCCTAAGCCTAATAGGGGGCGTAAAGGTGAACCACGCACTAGTGGTAGCAAGCTTCATAGTGCGTCACGTCCAACCCTGCAAGGAGAGGGCCCACATGGGTTTTGAATTCAAGGGGGACACTGACGACACCCGGCAGAGGACGGAGAGGCTATCGAGGGAGGCTGTGGTACACCAAGCAGACGAACTGCTCGCTCCAAACGCACCATTTAGCATGCTAGGGCAAACAAGAGCCTTCAACTACATGAACCCACCTCCTTAGGTAAAAAATCTCAACTGTTGTTCCTGATGCTTTTTATCCTATACCGGTGTTGAGCAGTAAACTGATTCACTTGTGGAAAGATCTATTTGCAGGAACAAGCAACGTACTTCTCGGGCATGCCTAGGAGCGATTGGCCGAAGGCAGTGGATGCCCGGTGTCGTCAGTGCCTTGTCGGAGTCCAAAGGCACAGGTGCTGGTCAGATGGAGAGTCCCCCCCCCCGTGTCAGAGAAGGTCTGGGGGGAAAAGGGCGACGACAGATGAGCTAGCCCAAAAGAAGAGGAAGACAGCGGGTGTAGCGCCCCGCAAGCCAGGCGACATCTCACTTGGTGGTGGTCAGACCACTTGGACATAGAGCGTGGTGATGTCCGAGTGGTCGAACGATGATGGGGCTCTAGTAGCTCCTCCTCAAAGCACTAAGGTGCCACCGCGCAACACGCATGTAGAGGTGCAATCGAAAGGAGGGGAGGGAGAGCAACGGGAGGAGGGAGTCCCTGAGTGATAGGCGGAGGAGAGGCCAACGATGGGGGCCACAAGACCTCTAGTCTAGGGCATGCGGGTTGACCCTAGAGCCATGTGTGGGTGCTCGGGGAGGCAGCACCAGTTTAGAACCTTATACTAGGCGGCCGACGTGTGAGTATCCTTGCCTTGGATTCATTTTGCTGTCGAATCCTTATAGTTGCGGCAATTGATGAGCTAATCTGATGCAGAGCAAGGCGTACGGAGGATCTAAATCTGTCCGTCTAGACTAGCGATCAGCCGGGGGCTGGTCCTAGCATAGAGACAATGCCGGCAGACCCCATCCTAGAGTCCCTAGGTGCTTAGCGGCCTATGAAGAAGTCGACCGCCGCTACTAATGGAGTTGGTGGCAAAGAAAGGTTGACGACGACAGCGACCGATGCGATGGAGATGCTAGGAGCGACGGTGGGAGCCACCAAATCTTCGAAGGCCAGAGCTAGAGCTACCAATGTCATGCTGGAGTCTAGAGCGGGGTGGCCAATGGTGCTAGAAGAATAGGCGACACTTCCTGAGACATCGGAGGGGGTGGTTGGACATGTTGTGCAGCCATCGAGCCCCCAAGTGGCCACCTTCTGTAGAGGAAGAGGATGAGGTGGAGGAGATTGAGCATGAGGAATTACGACCTCAGGCCACCTGGATCCTCCGCAAGCTAGGGGATGAAGTGGTGGTTGTGGAAGAGGAGGACACCACTATCGATGTTTGACCACCGATAGCCTACCACAGAGGTACCCGAGGTAGTATGTTTGGGCTTCAGCATATGTAGAACTCGACGGTTAATGCAAGAGACAGTCGATTTATCCTGGGTTGGACCCTCGACCTTTGATCGAGTAATAGCCCTACGTCCAGTCGGCGTTAGCCTTTACGTTGGATTGATTGTCAAGTGTTGTGCTATGTACAATTGTTCTGTCAAACTCTCGATCTAAGGAGCCTTGCCCTCCTTTATATAGTCAGGAGGTCAGAGTCCTAGTCGGTTTATAATGAGAATTCCTAGTAGGATTACAGAGTAACACTGCTACTAAGATTACAAGGGAAGAATCCTAATTAGACTAGGTCTTCTCCCTTCCTTGCGGGGTATCCCATGGGTCCCGCACCGACAAGCCCCCGAGCACTTCATGGTTGAGTTCTAGAAGCCTCGTCTTGTTCCTTCAAGCCTCGTTGAGTAGGAACAAGCATCGTCCGAGTGCTTTCTTGAGCGAAATCGTGCAGCGCTTCGTGAGATCTTTGCGTGGTTGTGTATATTTTTGAAGAAAAAAGTACTCCTATTTGGATGTCTCCCGAGCACTTCATGGTTGAGTTCTGGAAGCCTCGTCTTGTTCCTTCAAGCCTCATTGAGTAGGAACAAGCATCGTCCGAGTGCTTTCTTGAGCAAAACCGTGCAGCACTTCGTGAGATCTTTGTGTGGTTGTGTATCTTTTTGAAGAAAAAAGTACTCCTATTTGGATGTAGCCCCCGAGCCTCTAGCTATTTGGTACAAGGAGCATGAGGGTCTTTTCTTGAAATTGTCCCGATTCTTTGTTGAAAGGCTCCTAAGCATATACCCGGGTTCTTTGTCAAAAAGAACTCAGATATAGCTCGTTCCGGCTTCTTTTTATCAGGAGTCCTTGAAGTAGCTTTGTCTTGAAGAAGTCTTCTTGGTGACGTGCGCTTTTTTGAAGGAAAAAGTGCACTCACTGAGTGTAGCCCCCGAGCCTCTTGCTATTTGGAACAAGGAGCTGGAGGGTCTTGAATCTTATGTTGTTTGAAAATTGTTGTCTTTGAAAAAGTCTTCTGAGTGACGTGCGCTTTTTTGGAGAAAAAAGTGCATTCACTGAGTGTAGCCCCTGAGCCTCTTGCTATTTGGAACAAGTAGTTGGAGGGTCTTGAATCTGAGTTGTTCGATAGAACTGTATACCTCTCCTTTTGCAGCCCCCGAGCATATATCCGGGTTGTTTTGTTCAGGAGGAACTCGAAAGCAGAGTTTTGGCGTATCCTCTGGTAGTCTGCTGTTGTCAGATATAGTTGTATGGTGGTGGTTGAGTGTAAATGCCTTTCGTTCACAGGTTGTACTGTGCCGGTATATTCTTCTGAATATGCCCGTCTTTGAGTATTGTTCCCTCTCGCCTGAGTCTTCTATTATTGAGTCCTGTCTTTTCACTGTGTCCTTTGTTAGGCTTACTTCGTTGGTACTCCTAGTCCATATGCACCGCTCCTTTGATCTATAAATACCCTTCTTAGAGTGCTTGTTTTCATCCATTGAACATTCTGTTGAAACCTTCGTGGTCATGAACATGGTAGTTTGTGAAGTAGAGCAGCCCCCGGGCGTGTTTTGTAGTTCCTGTGTGTCTTGTCATAGCTGGAGGAAGTCTTGTCATAGGGATTAGAGGTAGGCTAATCATGTAGCAGCATTGTACTAGGATGTACATGCACGGTAGTTGGAGGAAGTCTTGTGATGTGGACTTCGTTTTTTCATCTGGCAGTTCTGGGTTGATCCTCATCGCCTGTCTTGAGACTGTCCAGTGCAGATCAACACCATATCCAGCATCACATCGGTCTTGGGTAGATAGATGCCTACATGCCTTCTCTGCTCCATATTGTCCTGTTGTGCTGCTGATTTCCACCTTAGATGCACTGTGTTTGTCCTTTGAAGAAAACAGTGTAGCCGACGGTGGTTTGTCCTTTCGAGTAGCAATTTGGGACACATAGTCATTCCAAAGCCTAGCCGTGTCTATGTTCCTCTTTGCTACTTTGCTTTTCGTGGTACCAAGTTCATTGGGTCTTATAAGATTTGTAATCTTCTGTTTTTGAAGTCGCTTGTAATGGAATGAATCTTGTCTTCTGAGTTGTCCTTTACTTTTGTGATGTAATCCCTGTCATACATGATATTACCGAGTTCTTTCTGTAATTACCGACTTCTTATGTTCTTTGTGAGGCAGCCCTTCTATTCTTCATGGTTGTCAGGTTGTTTTTTGTAGTAATTTGATAACTCTACCGTAGTGCTGGATGGATAAGTCTAAAATCTGCCCTTTGAATTATACCATTGTGTGGATTTGTGCCCTCCGTCATTTTAGCTGTGTCGGTAAATGGATCATTGCGTTTTCACATGGTGCTTTAACGGGCCTGGTGGGCCATTTTTATCGCTGTAAAAATCTATTTAAAGACCCTTCATCTTTTTTTTCTTTACTACCCTTCTTTTGCCTTGAAACCCTAGCTCTCAGACATCCACCATCATCATTGCCGCCACCATCTTAGCGCCACCGTCCAAGCTTTCTCTTCCCCTAGTTCCTTTTTTGCCTCCGTTAGTACATGGGTAAGAAGAAAGCCACAAGCAAGTACTAGTCAACCTTCGTGGATGAGGAGTCCTTGCTCTCTATGATTGAGAATCAGGAGTTCGTGGCCATGAGGGCTACTCAGAAGTCTTAGCCGGCTCCGATAACAACCGAAGAGCAGCTTCACGAGCTTGTCAGCGATGGCTTAATTCAGAGCAAGGCCTTTGCTGAATGGAGAGTTCCAAGTGAGCATCGGATCCCTGCCCTAGGTCCTAGTGAGATCGTTCTTTTCATCTCTTTCATTCATGCTAGACTTTGTCTTCCTGCCTCTGCCTTTCTTCATCAATTTCTCAACTATTTTGGGATTTGCCTGAATCATCTTGCTCCTAATGCAGTTCTTCACCTTTCTGTCTTTGTTCATCTTTGTGAAGCATTCCTTGGAATTCCCCCTTCTCTTTCTCTGTTTTGTTACTTCTTTCACCTGAAACCCCAACCCTGCCATGAAGAAACCAGTGTTCTTGGTGGTTGTGGCATCCAATTTTGCCAAGGTCTTAAGAGCAAGTTCTTTGACTATGACCTAGTTGATTCTGTAAGAGATTGGTGTGCCGACTGGTTTTATGCCGCCAATCTGATCCCTTCTCTTGCTGTCCACTCTAGATCTGGTCCCTTAGTTAATGACCGATGGGATAAGAACCCTATGATGTCTGCTGAGGTTTAGGCAATCCAGCCATTCCTTAATAGGATTAGTATGCTGAAACAGCAGGGCTTGACCGGTTTTGGCATAGTCTCGAGCTTCCTTCGTTGCCGAGTTCAGCCTTTGAAGGAGCGAGAGCACCTTGGCTTTGAGTACTCTGGGGCTAAGGATCCCTCATGCATGGTCCTAGCCCTTGAGTTGACCGATGAAGAGGTACTCAAGCGTCTCCAGAAGTTGCTAAAAGGAGCAAGCATTGTCCCGCTTACCATCTCCGAGTTCTTTGCCAACAACTCGCCTCTAGTTGTAAGTCATTTTGTTTTCGTTCGGGTACTTCCTGTATTTCTACTATATCCATTTTTTGCTTAACTCTTCCTTGTTTTGTTGTTTCATTCTTTTTTGTAGGAATTTGGGCGCAACTTTGTTGACCCGATCCCTCTTGATGTTCTTCTCGCCATGGCAAACACTGGGGAGAAACTTGCTAGGGCGGCTTCTGCAACCAGTAAGTTCCCAATCTCCACAGTGTTTCCTGGGATTTCTTCTAGATTTGTTGATGTATATGAAGAATATGTTCCTCATCTAGTCCCTCAGGGTCCTCATAGTCTTTTGAAGAGGGGGTGAATGGATGGGTCTTCATCTGGTCTGCCTACTCCCAAGAAGTCTTGCAAGCCAAGTACTCGTCTAGGTATCCTAGTTGTAGCTAGCATGCTCTTAGGTGAGCATATTTAATACTCTATGTCCCTTTGTTTTCTTGTTTTTATCTTGAACCGAGTACTTTTGTTCTTTTTTAGCGGGTGCCCTGGTGACCTTGGTTGAGACCGAGGGGGATGAGGATGATGAAGTACCCCTTATTATGCGGCGGTGAGTTGTTTTCATATTCCCCTACCATTAAATTTCTCCTCTTTGTTTTGACTTTTATTCTTGATCTTTTTTGTAGTAACCGGACGTCGGGTATGGGTTCTTCTGAGGCTCCTGCGCTGGCTTCTTTTGAAGCTCTGGTGTTGAGTTCTTTGGTAGCTTTGGTACCAAGTTTTTCTATAGCTCTGGTGCTGAGTTCTTCTGAGGCTCCAGTCCTAGCTTCTTCCGGGGCTATGGTATTGGCTATACCGCCCTTGCCACCAAGTGGTGAGGACATCTTTGCCGCCATGGTCCCTCCAATGAGGTCCTCTTTCTATTTTGCGAAGAAGAAGGTGGTTGGGTGAGTGTGTTTTGACTTCACTTTTTTGCTTTTGTTCTCCTTTTCTCTTGTTCTCATCGGTGAGTTCTTTTATTAACTTTTAGGCCTTCGTCATCTCCCATCCCTCCGTCGGCTTCTTCTCAGTCCTCCGTTGTGCCGTCGAGTACTAAACCTTAGGACTCATAGCACACCGCTAGTGAAGTGGTTGCGGGGGTAGCAAGTCTTTCTGGTGGTGATGCTGCTACTGACTTGGTTGCCCCGGAGGTGACCGTGGCCATTGCGGTGGGTCCTTCTAAAGGATTGGCCTCTTCTTCCTAGGAGATTGCTCTGGTCATTCCTTCTTTGCATCGGCTAGCTTCTCCTTCTCCTTCTCTTACCTCCGGTGGTCCGCCTTTTGCCAATAATGTGGTGCAGTAGTTTGATGCTACACATCGGCTATTGGAGTTAACTGCTGCCTGGGGAAGCTTGTCATCCCTTGCGACATCTTTTGGAGAAAAGCTCCAGGTAAGTTTTTTCACCGTTCCTTCTTTGGATGTTTGCTTTTCTTTGGTCCTCATTCTTTGTTTTCCTTTGTATCTTTTTGCTCAGTCCTTCTCTCATGATCATACCGGCTTCTTTTTCTCATCTGAAAATGAGAAAATGTTGTCTTCAGAAGTGAGCGCCCTAAACATCCAAATAGGAGTACTTTTTTCTTCAAAAAGATACACAACCACGCAAAGATCTCACGAAGCGCTGCACGGTTTCGCTCAAGAAAGCACTCGGACGACGCTTGTTCCTACTCAACGAGGCTTGAAGGAACAAGACAAGGCTTCTAGAACTCAACCATGAAGTGCTCGGGGGCTTGTCGGTGCAGGACCCATGGGATACCCCGCAAGGAAGGGAGAAGACCTAGTCTAATTAGGATTCTTCCCCTGTAATCTTAGTAGCAGTGTTACTCTGTAATCCTACTAGGAATTCTCATTGTAAACTGACTAGGACTCTGACCTCCTGACTATATAAAGGAGGGTAGGGCTCCTTAGATCAAGAGTTCGATAGAACAATTGTACATAGCACAACACTTGACAATCAATCCAACGCAAAGGCTAACGCCGACTGGACATAGGGCTATTACTCGATCAAAGGTCGAGGGTCCGAACCAGGATAAATCGACTGTCTCTTGCGTTAACCATCGAGTTCTACATACGCTGAAGCCCGAACATACTACCTTGGGTACCCCCATGGCATGCTATTGGTGGTCAAACATCAACAGCTGGCGCGCCACATAGGGGCTTTTGGTGACTTTGCATCCAAGAGCTCGATGGACCTCGACAACATGATCTTCTCGAAGGGATCAATCTACATCTTCGGTTCATGGATCTGTGAGGTAGGCAACGATGGCAAGCTCCAAGGCTGTCTCCTCAAAGATTCAGATCATCATCAGGACTCTTTTAGTTCGACGACAATGATAGATCAGCTTGTTAGAAGATTCATGCGGCTATCAATTTCTAATCCAACTCAGATTCTACGACTTCACGCATCCAATTCGAACTCAGGTTCCGCTTCCAAGACAAAGTCTCATCCAAGTTCTTTCAGAAAACTGAGTTCTTTTCTGACAAAACTCCAGAACATGACATCAACCTCTCAAGAATACTACTCGGAGTTCACCGAAAATACTTTAAAGAAGTCGAGTCCTCTTCCGTTCAGACT